>NC_133773.1:146808740-146832581 GCF_003597395.2 Chelonoidis abingdonii | reverse complement strand
GGCACCGGAGGGAGGGAAGGAGGGAGGGTTCTGCAGCGGCCCAGCGGGCACCGGAGGGAGGGAAGGAGGAAGGGTTCTGCGGCAGCCCAGTGGGCACCGGAGGGATGGTTCTGCGGCGGCCCGGCGGGCAGCAGAGGGAGAGAAGGAAGGAGGGTTCTGCGGCGGCCCAGCGGGCACCGGAGGGAGGGAAGGAGGGAGGGTTCTGCAGCGGCCCAGCGGGCAAGGGAGGGAAGGAGGGAGAGTTCTGCGGCGGCCCAGCGAGCACCTGAGGGAAGGAAGGAGGGAGGGTTCTGTGGCGGCCCGGCGGGCACCGGAGGGAGGGAAGGTTCTGCGGCGGCCCAGCGGGCAGTGGAGGGGTGGGCTCCACTGATCCCGGGGCTGTTTGCACGGTGCCGACCCCATTGCAGTGCCGGCCCCGAGTAGAGGTCGCAGACCCCAGCCAGCGCTGCCTGTGTCAGCCCCCTCAGAGCCTGCCTGGCCAGGAGAGGCACCCCAAGGCTGGAGTGGGGAGCCCCTCTCGCCTGGCTGGGAGCAGGCTGCAGTGCCTGGCTGCCCACGGGTAGAGGGAGCGCACAGGTGCTGCCCATCACCCCCCTGCAAGCCACCTTGACCTCCCTCCACAAAATCCCTGCGGCCACTTTTTTTTTTTTGCCTGGGGGTGGCAAAAAAGCTAGAGACAGCCCTGGCTGGGCCCCGCAGCATCCTGGGGCTCCCTGGCCCCCTGCTCCATTGCACCGGGTGCAGCCCTCCTGTCCCCTCACTCAGGAACTCCACCTCCCGCATCAGCTTTGCCCTGGCTGCTATGGAGACTCTCCTGAGGCAGACCAGCCGCTCATGCAGGCAGAGCCCCGGGGACCTGCTCAGCTCTAGAGCCGGAGTAGTGAAAAGCTGGCTGCCCCCACCCCCAGGGAAGCGAGGTAGAGAGACGTGGGGGTAGGGTAAGAGCTCCTGGCATGGCTGGTGGCAGTGGGGTGGGGTGGGGGGGTTAGTTCCTGGCTCCCAGGGCCAGGGCCAGATTGGCCAGGCGTTGCCGTTACAGGAGACAGGTCATCCTAGGGTCTCTGAAGGAATCGAGGAGTTTCACTGGAACCACAAACTCAGCTCTCGGCCCCTGCCTGCCTCGCTGGGACTGGGGGGGCAGGTGGGTGTCAGCAGCTTGGGACAGCTACCGAAACGGGAAAGGAGCTGTGGGCAGGGGGTGGCCCCACGGAGAAGGCCCTGCTCGGCTGGCTCACAGAACAATGGCCTGAGTCCAGGACGTTATCGCCCATGGCGACGGGAGAGATGAAGGGCAGGCCCAGCTGCATGGGGTGCGTGTGACGCTCTGGCCCAGACGCGGGGAAGTGGGGCTCTGTGATAGGGGGACCAGACAGCAAGTTGAAAAATCATGATGGGGGTGAGGGGTAATAGGAGCCTATATAAGAAAAAGACCGCAAAATTGGGACTGTCCCTATAAAATCAGGACATCTGGTCACCCTACTCTGTGGTGTCGGAGAATGGTCACTTCTGAAAGACATTTTCTTTCACACCCCAGGCCACGCACGGGTCTGGTGGTGTGAGCACCAGACCTGAAACAGAGGGGCAAGAACGTGGGGGCCTCTTCCCCCTGTCAGAAAAGACACTTGGTGGGATGCCAAGCACACAAGGCACCAGAGCTGCTGCGGGAACTGGCTGTAAGCTGCCTTCATGGCCAAGCCCTTTGCAGAGCCAGCGAAACGCAGCACTGGTCTCGCAGGCCCCAGCCTGGCCATACTGGAGCTGCAGCCAGGTGGGAACCACTCCAAGGATGGTTTTGATTTCCTGCATCGGGGGAGCCGCAAAGGAGACAAAGGCTGCACCCGAGCCCCCAGCGAGGTGCAGGCTCCCTAGCGCACACCGGGAGCTCCCATATCGCAGCGGGGAGCTGTCTGAACCAGCCAAGAGGAAACACTGATGAGAGTGAAGGGCAGAGCCCTGCAAAGGATTTGGGGGCCCACATCTGGGCCTCCCTCTGCTCAGGAACCACTCCTGTGAGCCTGGCCAATGGATCTCACAGCCTGGCACAGCCCCTCCGCTGCTTACCACCGCTCCCTGCAGCTCCGGCTGGGCTGTGCGCCTTCCCGGTGCTGGGGGAGCGGGAGGCCGTGCCCCGTCCACCCTCCCAGTCTGTCGCTTGGGCTGGACCTAGGCTGGTGGCTGTGGTGGGGGACAGAAGGGGCAGGGTGAGAACAAACCTTCTCTTGCCGGTGGCTCACACATGGCCCATGCCCATGAACCTGATCCTGGAGCCAGGCCAGCCTGTTCTCACAACCACCATGGCGGCCTGTGGTTGGAGCCTCAGGCTGGGGGTGGAAAAGCAGGGTCACATCCCCTCTGGCCTGATTCACAGCAGGACAGGGGTCTGCCCCAGCCATGAGGCTAGTGTATGGGGTAGGAGGGTTCTCCAGACCCCTTGCTGAACATGTGCCGCTGGATAAAATACTTCAGCCGGCATCTCCCATCGGCCTCTTTCTTGCCCCTGGGAGTCCCATCCAGCTGCTCTGGCCTACAGATCCCTCCCCAACCCAAGTGGCTGGGTAGGAAACCCACTACCCCCCACAGGGAAAAGGGCTGGGCCCCATTGCTGGGAACACTCCAAACCACACACTGGCGATGTCCCCATGGTACCTGGAACGCTGCCGGAAGGGTCTGTATTGGGGTACAGAAAGGACAAGATGGGAGCTGCGGGGTCCATTCCAGCTACACATTTGGCACCGAGTCAGCAGGGATCCCCTACGGTGCCCAGCCCTGGGCATCTGAAGTGAAAGAGGGAGGAGGGTACGACCCATGGAGCTGGGGCCAGAAGACAGGCAGGTGCACACACGCAGGGCGGAGAGAGAGATATGGGGCGGGGGAGAAGAGATAGGCAGACAGAGGGACAGATGCTGCCTGCAATGATCATTGCATCCATAATGTTGTCACGGCAACAAGCAATCCCAGCTGGTGCAGGAGGGGAAGAGCACTGAGCCTTCTGCTGGGGGTGGGGGAGGGAAGGTGATGGACCCATGTTTGTTCACCTTGGTTAATTGCTCTATGCCTGGGGCAGGATCAGTCTCTCGCTTGGCCCCCATGGGTCCAGCACCACCTCTCCCTGGCCAGTGCAGAGCTGGCCCTGCTGGAGCCCTGTCCTCGGTGATGCAGGAGAGCCGCAGCTGCCCCGGTCCTGGCACAAGCAGGTCCCACCATTTACTGCTTCCCCCAACCCCATACCCATCTCTCAGCCTGAGCCCCTATGAGTTCACATGGCTCTGAGCTCAGCGGCGGGCACTAGCCAGCTAGGCCTTCTCGCTGGGCTGGTGCTGCAGGAATGGGAGAGGCCTGGAGCCCGAGGCAGATGTGACCCCGGAAGGGGGAGTGAGTTACTCCTTGTCTAAGTGTGTGGAAAGAAGCTGTGGTGCTCTGGTGGATTTCAATCTGGGGGAGACAGGCTGGAGATCTCATGCAGCCAGGAGTTAATTTTCAAAACTCTAATGATGATTTTAGAAAACTTTTTACCACAACAAGCATTACATCCAACACGGGGAAATGTTGGACCTCGTTATGATGGATAAAGCTGAACTGCAGATAATTGATCACAGAAGCTAAAAACACCAGGGGAAAAATCTCTGGCTGGCAGGGCAAAATACATAAAGAAGGTTTAAAGTATATTAGGAGCAAACGAAATCCTAGCAATGGTACAGGTACAGGGTCCCTACTCAATGGAAATGCTCCAAGTGTTGTAAGGATGCAGAAAAGGCAGCTGTGTTCAGTAACTAGCTGCTTGTGTTTGTAAAGATGCAGGAGAGCTGGGAAACTATAGGCTGGTTGGCCTGACAACAATCCTAGCCGAAATCACGGAAAAGCGAAGGAAGGCAGGCCAGGCACATCACTAAGGCCAGTCAAGGTGATTTCATGGAAAACAGGGCTCGTCAAACAAACTGGATTTCATTTTCTGATGAGATCACAGATTTGGTTGATGAAGGTGACCGCATAAATGCAGTATCTTTAAATGTCTGTAAGGCATTTGTCTTAGTACTGCATAGTATTTGGTCTGAAAAATCAGCTCTATCCCCTCTGAACAGAGCCCACGTTGACTGGTGTAAGAACTGGCAGACGCCTCCAACAGCAGTCGGCCCTGGGGACTCCTCGCCGAGCGGGGGTGTAGTCAGTGCAGCAGCACAAGGGTTGGTAGCAGGCCCGAGACGCCAACACCTTCACCGATGATGTCGAAGTAAATATCAGCTCTGCATGCAACACAGATTGGGGGAGCCGGGAATAACGAGGACTGTGTGGTCTGGATTGCCTGGTAAGCTGGGCCCATTCACCCAAAACATTTTCATACAGCAGCATTACCCACCTAGGAGCAAGGCAGGCAAACCACACCGCCCAGGTAGGGGCTGGCTCCTGGAAAGCAGCGACAGAGAAAGATCCTGGGGTCCCTGCGGACAAGCAGCTCCAAAGAGGGATCCCTGGGTGGATTTGCAGAGGGGGGGTGAGCAACAGCAGGGAGGTGATTTTCTCTCTGATCCGGCACTGGGGAGACAGACACCAGAATCCTGCATCCGGTCTGGTATCCACATTTTAAAAGGAAGGTGCACCAGAGGGTGCAGAAAAGGGCCACCAACGTGACTCAAGAGCTGGAGAAAACACCTGCCAGCAGGACTGCAACCTGCTTAGCTTGTCAGAAGGATGCCTGAGGCGACTTGATCCCATCGCAGAGGTACTATCATGGGGAGAAAAGGCTGCAGAACAAGCCCCTCCACACTACTAGACGGGCACACTGTCCCCATGCATGAGTCAGCTAGGGCCAGCTCACAGCCCAGGCTGGACTCGACCTCATGCCCCAGCATCCTAGTTCAGAGGGGAAGGGGCAGGGCCGGGCCCTGGGGCCAGCCAGGTCACAATTACTCGCTTCGTCATGGAACTCAGGACTGCCTCACATTCACACCGCTGCTCAGTACTTCACCTCATCACTGCCTGTGGCCATGAGTTCCACGGGCTGCTCCCAGCTGGGGAGAAGCAGTTTCCCCTTTCTAAGCCTTGGCACCCCTCTAGCACATGGCTGGCTGCGCCCTGAGAGTTAGTGCCTCAGCCCCAGCTCTGACCCTGGGGAGGGGCATTTCCTAAGGTCTCCACGTTTTTGCTCAGGCTTATAGCTGTAGCTTTGTCTCCGACCACACTGCACAGCCACCGCTGCCCTTGCCCCCTTTGTCTCCGCCCACACCGCACAGCCACCGCTGCCCTTGCCCCCTTCCTGTGGGTCTTGCCCCCGGGGGGTAGCAGTGCCTGGAAACGCCTGTACCCCAGGTGGTGCCCGCTCCTCAGATGCAACCCAGCTAATCCAGGCCAGTGGTGCAGATCCATCTAGCACTGACCCCTCACCCAGCACAGCTCCATCTCCTGTGCAGAGCAGGGAGACAGGAGCGCTGCTTGGGGGCCCTGCACCAAGCTTGCCATGCAAGGCAGGCACCAGCCAAGGGCCATGCCCACCAGTGTGATGGGAGAAGGTTCCTGGTGCAAGGGGCTCACAATGGCATGGGACTGCAGGGGAGTCATGGGACTGAGCCACCAGGACTCTCAGGTTCCTTGCCCTACTCACCCTCCAGACACAACCCCACGGTGGGCAGCACCTGCAGACACTGCACCGTAAGGGTTAAACAGCCCTACCCCACACTGGAGCTCGGGGGTCAGGACTGGAAGTGGAGTGCACCCAGACTCCACTGCTTTGGGGAGACCGTGTTCACAGTGCGGGGAGGCTCCTGGGAGACACCCTAGAGGCCGTTCCAGCCTATCTCATTATTACTTTTGTCCCTTTTCACTTTGCTGTGGCTAGGGGGGGCGGGGGGAGGCTGGTCCCCTGTGCTGGCTGCACCATCCACAGCTCCTTCCACCAGGAGCACAGGAGAGGCAAACAGCCAGGGCAGGCTGCGCCAGCTCTCCCAAAAAGAGGTGCGGCTCTGCCATGCGTGCCATGGAGAACAGCGGCACCTGCTGGCACAACCCACACGGCATGCAGGGCGGCTTCACACACACACAGCTGCAGGAGGGGGCTGGGAGGCCATGGTGGGGGAAGCCAGCAGGGCCAGAGTGGGAAGGCGGAAGGGAGAGGGTGAGTTCTTCCACGAGTTTTATTAAGAACAATCTGTAAATCTCCAGGCAGGTACAAATCCCTGAACAAATTCCCACTGGGTGCCGAAGCCACTGCAAACCCAGGGCAGGCTGGGGGGAGAGTCTGCAGAGCCCCACCAGGGCAGCAGCTCCCCTCCCCACAGCCCAGGAGCAAGGCCCACCCACTGAATGCTCTCAGGGCCATAGGAGGTTAATTCGCATCATCTCCCGCAGGCAGATCCTGGCCCCTCAGCCACGCACAGCCCAGCACCTGCCCCTAGCAGCCAGCCAGTCTCTGATCAGCAGGGCAAGGCCGGGCCCTGGTACGCAGCTGGCTTTGCACTCAGGGCTGTGGGAGATAGGCGAGGCAGAGGACAGCCAGACTGGGCCGGAGCCGAAGAACAGAGGCAGCACTAGGGCAGAGCGCCCCAGGGACAGTGCTGCACATGAGCGAATGGGGATCGGGGACTCGCCTGTCTGGTGCCGAGAGCACCACGTGGCAGGGGAGCAAGGGCCTGGCCCAGGCCTGTGGGGCGAGGGCAGAGAGATGTTCCATGAACAAAGGGAACATGTTAAAAGCCCAAGCACGTGGAACCCAGGAAGGCTCTTCGGACAGGTGCCACACTCCCCACCCAGCCAGCCCCCGCAAAGACTACAGAAGAGCAGGCAGACTGAGTCAGGCCAATGTCCATCTAGCCCAGTGTCCTGTCTGCCAACAGGGGCCAGTGCCCAGTGCTTTAGAGAGCGCAAAGCATAGCAGCACAGACAGGCCCGAGCTGGGCAGAGTCCGTGGAACAGGCCCGGGGCTCAGGCAATCTGCAGGCAGGAAGAAGAGAGCATGGCTGAGGGAGGAACCTGACCCGGGACAACTTTTGGTATGAAATAGCCATAGAAGTGCAGCCTGGGGCGGTGCAGACTACAACTCCCAGCATGCCACACTGCCCCATATCCCAACAGCTTGGCTCCAAGGCATGCTGGGAGCCATAGTACCCATAGGCCTCACTCCATAATAAGGCAAAGGGGGCTGCAGCCAGCTCCAGTGCCCCCACTGGGCAATTCCAGCCCTCCATGGCAGGAGAGGCCCAGCAATTCCCTCCAGGCCAACCAACCCCGAGGCCGCCCCACCCAGCTTGCATGGCTCCTTCCTAGGGGAGGGAAACCTGCAGCCCAGCCCAGCCAGCCAGGGTCCCGATCCACAGAGCAGCGAGTCCAGCCCTACCCTGGGGGGTGATGCCCACTGGCTGGCGCTGGGTCACGGGGAGGCACCAGGCAGCAGCTGGAGGGACCTCGGGAAGGCCCAGCGTGGCCAGGTGGGAGCCAGCTGTCAGCCTGCGGACTTTCGGCCTCCAGGCTCCTGCAACGACGGGGCCAGGGCAGGGTGCTAGTGTTGAGCCAGCTTCTTGTCCAGCCCCTTGCTGTGGGGCAGGTGGCGGAAACGGCAGTCGGCCCCGTAGCTGCAGCCGGCGTTCCGCCAGAAATGGCACTCCAGGGTGGGGGGCACTCGCACCGGCTCCCTGCGGGGGCACACAGAAGGTCCAGAGCCTGCACACGCCTCACCAGCCCATCCCCCAAACATGCACAGCCCAGATCTCCAGCCCCACACTGGCAGACCTGGGGCTGGGGTGCCACTGGTGATGGCATCATGCCAAGACAGTACCAGGCCACGGCTCCAAAGGGAAATAATCCAAGCTGGCACTGGAGGGGTGGGGTAGTTCCTCCGAGCCAGAGCCAAGCAGGCCCAGGGCACCTGGAGGGCGCTGGGCAGACCCCTCCTCAGGCCTGGGGACAGCCTTGCTTCGGCTCCTCAGCTCCACATCTCAGCAGTCCCACTCCTTCCCGCTGCAGGCCTCAGCACTCTCATTCCCAAGGGCAGCACCTACCTCCCCACAGGCCACAGGCCACTGCCAGGGCCAGCCCTACCAGGGGCTGGGGTGGCATGGTCAGGGTGCTTCAGCTGCAGCACAAACTTGGTTCCTTCCACTTCAGCACCCTGGGGAGAAAGGGGCCGGTCAGTACAGGCCACCCCGTGGGCCAGGGCGCTCGCAGGGAGGGCACCACGGCACAGCAGGAGACACTCCAGCGAGGCAGGGGTTTGGGAGAACAAGGAGCAGAGGGGCCTGGGGAGAGCAGACGAGCCCAGGCTGGTGTCACCAAGCCGGTGTCGCTGGCACAGGCCCTGTGCAGACGGCCCGGCCCGGCCCAGCCTGAGCACGGGGCACTGAGGGAAGATTCTGCTCTGCCAGAGAGAGGCAGGATGAGTGGGTCCCTGGGCACAGCAGACCTGGCCCTAGGAGAGCCAAGCGCCTGCCATGACCGGTCCTGCCTGCTGCCCACCAGGCTCCACTGATGGCTGGCAGCAGTGGGGCCCTGCCAGCCCAGAGAAGCCTCTGCCAAGCTACATAGGCCAGTGCCTCCAGACCCTCTCCCCAGGCCTGGCCTGACCTGCAGGGCTGCGTAGGCCGCCTCCGCCGCCTCCTTCTTGGTGTAGTTGATGAAGGCGCAGTACTTCTCCGGGAGCATCCGCACTGAGTGGATGGGACCAAACCTGCCAAGCAGACGGGGGCTCAGCCCTAGGCTCGGGGCAGCCGACATAAAAGGCTCTTGTGTTGGCAGGAGGGAGACAGCCAGCGAGGGGGCCGTGAATGGCCGGGTTACTCCAGGGAGGGGAGGCTGACGTGCCTCAAGGCAGGCCTGGCTCCCGGCCCCACGCTGCAGGAAGGTGCAGCCAGAGCCAGATGGGAGAGGCTCTGGCCCAGAAGACAGCACTCCTTGGACAGGGCAGCCCCCAGGCTGGTCCTGGGGCAACTCCAGGCACGTGGCGCTTGCTAGCTAAGGCAACGTGAGGGGGCACCAGTGGGACTGGGGTGAAGGGCGTGGAGGGGCACCAGTGTAGGGGCGGGGCCAGGGGTCAAGAGAGCCCCGGCAGGGGATGGATGGGCTGGCAGGAGACCCAAAGCAACAGGGCAGGGCAAGGTTTATGCCGCAGGGCCTAGGCTCCACCCCAGCCCCACCGTGCCCTGCCCCAGAGAGCTAGGAGGATGTGTGTGTGTGGGAGTGGGGAATCACTCACCCCTCAAAACAGCGGCGCAGCAACTTCTGGGTGATCCTGGGGGTGACGTTCCCGACCCACACAGCGTACCACTCCCTGCCGAAGGCACACAGCACGGAGTCACCCAGCAAGCCAACAAGAGTATCGCCCCCACCCCACCGCCCACTCCCCCGCTGCACCCCCAGGCCCAGCGCCTGCCCCTCCCCGCCTCCAGGCCCAACATCTGCTCCCTCACTGCACCCTCAGGCTCACATCCCTGCCCCCCCAGCCCCAGAGCCCCCCCAGCCCCACCCCGGATCCAGCATCTGCCCCCTCTTCCTGCCCCAGAGCCCACCCCTCCCCACACCCCCAGACCCACCTAGCTCTTTGCCCAGGGCCCAGCGCCTGCCCCACCCCCAGGCCCAAGTCCCAGATTGCTCCTCAAGCATAGCCAGAGATGCACCCAGGAGACTACCCTGTTTCCCCCCACAGCACATCTCCCAGGCGCCCCGTTACCTGGCCTGATGCGCAGTGGCTACAGGGTGTCTGGTGCTAGCTGGGATCTCCCTGCCGCTGGCCCGGAGCTCCAGCTGGCCTGGGCCTTTCCCTCGGCTCCGTGAGTTAGCGATGGTTACAAACCCACTCTCCCCATCCTCGTCCCCCTCGCCGCAGCCACTGCTGCCCGGGGACCAGCTCCTGGCCTGCTCACCTGGGGGGGACAGGCAGGCTGAGCACCCCCTGCTATGCAGGCACAGCGACGGTCGGTCAGAGGCAGGGACAAGCGGGAGGCTGCTCACGAGCTGCACAGAAGACTCGGCCCCCCAGCAGGGACACTGCAGAGGGGGTAAACAGGGCTGGGGGACTGGCAGTTCAACCCCGAGCTGCCCCTCAAGCCCAATCCGCAGCCCTCTGCTATCCCAGACCTGGGCTCCCCATCCCCCCACAGCTCTGCCAGTGCCCCTCACTCCTGACCCGTAGCTGCTGCTCCCCAACCCAAGCTTTGCCAGTGCCCCTCAGTCCCAGCCTGCAGCGTTACTAGTTCCCCAAGGAAGACGGGGCTCAAGCCAGGTCTCCGCAGGGAAGCAGAGCTCCGCACCCAATGGTCCCCATGTCCCTTTGCCCTTACCAGAGCCTGCCGGCTGAGACTCCATGGCTCCCAGAGACAGCTCCATGGGCAGGCTCCTCTCACCGCTAAAGCTGCTGAAGCCGTTCTCCTGTCGGGAGGGGAGCAGATCAGCAGCCCAGCCCCACTCCCCTTTCCCCAGCTAGTGAGCTAGGGCTCTGATTCTGCTGACCATCACCCTGGTATCTGGGCACCTGCACATCAAATCAACCAGGGCTGATGCAGGCGGCCTCATAGGGAGAGGCCCCAGCACAGTTTTCCAGCCTTGCCAGACTCCCTCGGGGATCTCCTCCTGCAGCCGGGCTCCTGGCTGCCCTGGGCTATTGCCAGGGGTCAGAGCACAGAGCCCCTTGCCCCCTCGGGGCACAGGCAGCCTAGAGCACGGAGGGTCCCAGCCTGAGAGGGGTGATCCTCGCAGAGATGACGCTGGGCCCCAGTGATGTCCCAGCATGCCCGGCAGGCAGAGATTATTCCTGCCTCAAGCTCTGTGCCCGGCTGCCCCTGCTGTGTCCTGCGCAGGGTCCAAGCCAGCCAGCCCATCCCACACTCACTCAGGCCATGCTGTGCCCACGGCTGGAGGGCCTGTCTCCCCCCATCCCGCATCAGCAGCAGGGCTACTCACCAGAAGGAGCTGCACCTGGCAGATTTCCAGCTGGGCGGCTGCGTCGGCATGGGAGCTATCCAGCCGCAGCAGCTCCAGGAAGGTGCTTTTGGCCTCGGCATAACGCTGGGGAGAGCCAGACAGAGTCACTCACTGACACCCCCACCAGGCCCAGAGCCTCCCCACGCCCCCTCACCCCCACCACCAGGGCCAGGCTCCCCCCCTGCCCCACAGGGCCAGGCACCTGCCCCCTTCCCCTGGCTCCACCCCCCACATCCAGGTACCTTCAGCCCCAAGAGGGCCTTGCCCTTGCGGAAAAAGCCTTTGGGCCAGCCGGGCAGGAGGCTCAAGGCCACGTGGGCATCACTCAGGGCCTTGTCGTACTGCTGCATCCTCTCATAGCAGTATGAGCGGTTCCCGAAGAGCCTGTAGGGAGAGCGCGGTCAGGGAGCCTGCCCCAGATCTAGCTGCCTGCTCCTGCCCCAGCCCCAAAGCGCCTGGCAGCGCTGGGCCAGTCACACAGCCTGCGCAAGAGCCTGCTGCCCACTCCTGCCCCTGCCCTGAAGCGCCTGAGGCTGCAGTACAGCGTGCAGGCCCAGAGGGAGTCAGGCTGGGGATACAGAGCCAGGGCTGGGAGGGAGCTACACGGGCTGCCACGGAGAGCCCCCCACCACTCCCAATGAGAGAAACTCCCCCCAGCCCTGCCCCAAAGAGCACTCCCCAGAGAGAAACAAACACACTCCTCCCAGCTCCCCTGCCCCGAGAAACACTCCGCCCCCTGGCCAGAGAGCACCTAAGCACTCCTACCTGTGCTCTCGAGGGTTGAGTTTGACAGCCTCAGTGAAGAAGAGCACGGCCTCCTGGAAGCAGCCCCGCGCTGCCGCCTCGTTCCCATAGCCTGAGAAGGAAACAGGGCGACCACGATAGGAGCTGTGTCGCTGCCCCCTGGCCAGCTCAGCCAGGCCTGCAGGGTGCCCGTGCCCGCCTCGCACACTCCCCGCGAGACAAGCGGGATGCAGCGGGGAATGGGCCATTTGCTCAGGGCAGAGGTGGGAAAACAAGGCTGGGAACCAAAGGGTTAATGCAGCCCTGATGTCAGGGCCCTGGGAAGGACTACGCCTGCTCAGGGCTGGGCTGCGGGTCGGGAGTGAGGGGCACCAGCAGAGCTGGGTGGGAGCCCAGGGCTGGGATTGGGTCGGGGGCTGCGCGTCAGGACTGAGGGGCCAGTATATACAGCGAGATCAGCAGTGAGTGGGAGGGCAGGGTGGAGCCAGGCTGGCACAGGGAAGGCAGGGCCCTTTGCTGGCCTCGCGGCCCCGACTCCTTCTTTCTGATGTGGGAAGGCCAGGCCTGTGACGGGCGGACACTGACCTGCTAGCACTTTGCTGGGATCCACTCCACTCACATCCTGCCCAGGCCTCGGCACCTGCACAGGGAGCCAAGTAACAGGGTGAGGGCCAGGGCTGCCGAGACCAGGGCAGCCCCCGAGAGTGAGTCCTGGCAGGAGGCGAGCGTCAGGCTGGGCAGCGCGTGGTGATGGGGTGCTGCAGGAGGAGGGGCAGCAGCACACCTGCAGAGCTGCCAGGCCAGCCTCCCCTGGGAGCTGTGGGCAGTCTGGGAACCCACGCTCACCTGAGCGCCCAGTGGATGGGCTGGAGCTGGGCACAGACCATGCGGGAACTCATCCCCTGGCGAGAGCAGGGACAGTTGCATCGTCCCAGCAGCACACGCTCCCCTGGGCCGGAGTCACCTGGCCCACCACTGCCACCGCACCACGCTTCAGGCCACGGCTGCTGACAGTGACTGGCACTGCCCATTGCCCTGGCCTCGCCCCCGGGAGGCTACTTTCTTGTGGCACAGGCAGGGCCGCGGGAACTTTACAGCTCCTCCTGGGGACGCACCAGCTCCAGTTCAGACTGCAGCGATGGGGACCAGGTTACACCAACACCCCCCTGCTGGCACTGGCCCCACCATTCAAGGAACCCCTCTGACCAGTCAGTCAGTCGCACTGAGGGGGTTCTGAGGCTCCCCACCCACCTGCCCCAGGGAGCTCTCAGGCCGAGCAGTGCTGACCACCTTGGGGTGCAGCAGTGGGAGGAGGCGAGGGCCCTTCGGAGACCTGTCTCTGCCCAGCGAACACAGGTGGTACCAGGCACCTCCAGGATGTTCTCAATGTCTCCAGCCCATGGCCGGAGAGCTCCCCGGGGTCGGGACACACAGCAAAGAACTGCTGTGCTCCCTATCAGGAACAGGCACAACTCAGGGGGACACGCAAGGCTGGGCTACTGCAACTGCCGCCCCCCCACAGGGCCGCCTGAGCAGAGCCTCTGGCTTGCAGGGCAAAACCTGAAGCCGGCTACTCCCCCTGCCCACACAGGCTGCCCGGCTCACTATGACCAGCCCGGGCAGCAGGGGACACGGACAGGGCTCTGAACGGCAGTGTGGCGCTGGCCAGACTTGCGCCCACTGCCATGGCAGCTGTGGGCAGCAGGCTCACATCCTGGCCTTTCCTCTTGGCCAGAAGGGGAAGAGGATATTTCCTGCCCAAGCTGAAGGCTTTGTGCCCCATGCCCTGCTCCCTGGGGACGACCCACCAAGCCCTTCTCCCACCTCTGGGCCTGTGACTCACACAGGGCCCCCACCTCTGAAAACCGGCAGTTCCCCGTACCAGTCACTTGAATGGCCGGCAGTTCCAGCCTCCCACCCCAGGCAGCCAGCAGGGACCAGCCAGCCCAGCCCAGTTCTGCCTCCAGAGCATGAGGGTGTCTGTGTGGGCAAGGTGGTGCCTCACTGCGGCCAGGGCCCCCCAGGCAGGACAGCTCTGGGGGAGTGCAGGGCTGTGGCAATAAGGTGCCTTTAGAAGTCGTTCAGCTGTCACTTTCCAGCGCATCGCTGCCCCATGCCGGACATCATGCAAACACATCAGCGGCTCCAGTCCTGTGCTGGGAGTCCCGGGGGTGGGGACTCAAGCGTCCTCAGCTAGCCCAGCCCACCCCTGAAGGCACAGTTTAGCCACTCAGTGAGATCAGCCAGGACACAATCCACATGACGGCCCAGCCCTTTCCGCCTCACCCAGCCCGCACCCAGAGCTCCCGTGCTGGGATTCTCGGCTGGCAGCTGGGTACTGAGCCCAACATCACAGTACCCGGCCTGTTCTGGCACAGCGCTACCAGCTCTGCTAACCATTCCCCATATGCCCACTGGCCGGGGCCGTCCCTCTGTGAAAGCACAGCACCAAATCCCTCCACTCGGATTGCCTGACTGGGATCTGCACACTCAATAGTTCTCACTCAGTCTCAGGCCCCTGCCCTGAGGGGGGCGCCATGTGCCAGAACTAGGCACCTGTACAATTATATGCCACGGGACTGGCACCTTCCAGAGAGACATGCAGACAGACCCGCTTCCCTCAGCCGCCACAGTGCTGCCAAGGAGAACAGGCGCAGCCGGAACTGGCCCCTCCTCTCCCCCGGGGGGCGCTGCTACCCCAGCTGCTCCAACCCCACTGGGAGCCAAGCCCAGGAGGCTGCAGGACAAGGTGCCCGAGTGTGCTGGCCAGGGTGGGGACCCACCTTCTCCTTGGGCCAACAGAGCCAGCAACTGAGCAGCCTCCTGCCTACGCAGGGCCTCTGGCCTGTTCACTAGCCCAGGCTGCAGGCCGGGCTTGGAGCGACGCTGCCCCGTTAGCCTGCTCTTAACATTAGCCAGACTCCCCTGAGCCTTGGGTCTGCAGGCAGGTGTGGCTTGCTTGCATAGCAGCTTGCTATGGGGCTGCCTCACACCTTCCCCCATTCATTCTGCAGCCTGACGCCCCATCCTAGGCACATGTCTGTCGAGCCGCTCACTGCTCCCAGCAGCAGCCCCGGCACACTCCAGCCTGGCCTTGACCCTGGCACAGGCCCCAGGAAGCCGCATGCCACCCAGGGCTCTGTCGGGGCACAGATGTCCTAGGCCAGGGTCCACACTGTGGATCACTCGCCTCTTTTCCTCGCTGGCTCCCTTGCGGTGCTCCCACCTGGGTCACTGGGCAGAGCCTGCCCTGCCTCTGCTCCAACAGGCTAGGGGCAGATCACCTAGCAGGGGGCCGAGGGCTTGTCCTGCTTTTCTTGCTCCTCCCCCTAGCCAGGGAGCTCCCTCTTCCCTCCCATGGTTGAGACATGCTAGGAGAGGCACATTCACCCGGCCCGCTCAGAGGGAGGCGTCAGCCCGGGACCCAACACTCACCTCCTGCTGGGGCTTCCTGTCCGGCTCCTTCTGCTCAGCTCTGGGTGCCTTCTCCTTCCTGGGCGTCAGCGGCTTCACACCCACCTTACGCTGAGCTTTGGAGACAAAGGTGCTGCTCAAGTCCAGCTCATCCTGGGGGAGGGGCACAGGCGTCAGGCTGGGTGGGCAGGGACATCAATCCAACAGCATGCCTGCCCAGCGCCCTGCAGGGTGCATGACCAGCAGACACCTGGCCCCAGAGGCAGCAGGTCCCTGGCCCCCAGCCACCACCGAGCCAGCTGACCCCAACCATTCCATCTAGGCAGGCCAGGTGAGCGCCGGGCCCTGCACGAAAGCAGGACAGGGCCACAGCCCAGCACACCCAAGCCTCACCTCCATCTCCTCCTCGGTGCTCAGGTGTTCACTCCTGACCTGGACCCTGACTCCCTCCCCTCTCCTAGGAGCTGAGGCCTTGCTGGGATCTCTCTGGGAGGGGCTGGAGTCCAGAGGCCCCTTCCGCAATGACCTCACAGCGCCTTCCTCCTCCGCATCACCATTCAGACAAGGTTCATTCTGCAAGGAGAGCACCGGCCTGTGAGATCAGAGTTCCACTGGCAGCTTCCCCAGGATGGCAGGGCTCTGCCACCTGGCACCCGCCTGCCCGACTCCCCTGGGAGGGGAGAGCCCAGCCCAGCGCTCGCAGGTTACAGCCCCTCCTCTTCTCGGACACACGGAACCAAGAGTGCTGCGCCTCCGAGTCCCACTCCCAAGCCCAGGGCGGCAGGGCAGGCTCCCCAGAGAGCAAGGCAACCCAGCCACTTACCAACTTCATCTCAGGCTTGGGCTTCAATTTTTCTTCTAGTTTTTCTTGCCTCTTCCGGTCTTTCTGCCTCTGGAAGCCACAGAGCAACGAGTGAGCTCCAGAGAGGTGGCGCTTTCCCCAGCAAGGGGCTCTGGCCCCACTCCCTCCTGGGGCAGGCTGCACCAGCTTCCAAACCACCGTGGACACAGCCTGGGGCCACCCAGCAGCCACCCCCACACCCCAGGGCAGGTTCTGCAGGGAGCAGGGCAGCCAGCCAGGGCAGCTCCTCCGGCAAGGGGAACGGGGCTGAGACAGGCTCTCCTGCAGAGGCTGGACACAAGGCAGGCTGAGCTCCTGGCTTGGCAGCCTGGAGCTAGGGGCCTGGGCGTGAGAGGACTCCAGGGAAGGGAGCGCACGGGTACAGCCTGGCCAGCACTCCCTGTCCCACACTGACCAGAGAGTCCCTCCAATGCGTGCGATTGCTGCATGATCCGAGAGAGACTCCTCGCCCTGGTTCCTTAGCCCAGACCCCGTTCAATCTACCCGCCACACCCGCCCCTCTCCTATGGGGCTGCTTGACACTAACCTCCTCAAGGAGTATAAGGAGGGGACTGAGCTCGACATGGCCCCTTCCCACAGGCTGAGAGATGGAGCTGGAGAGTTCAAAAGATGGGGCAAGTGGGTAGCAGAGAACCAGAAGTTTGCCCTCTAGAGGATCCATCAGACTGTGCAGCACAGCTGGTTGGCTGGACAGGGAACAAGGGGAAGGTCTCCCCACAGCTGGAATCCCTGCACCCCCAATCTGTCACAAGCCAGGCTGGGAGACCCCGGATTTGAGTGCCAGCAGAGGGCCCTTGCCTCGCTGGCATGACAGAGGCTGAGTTTGCTGTCACGTCCATTTTGCCAACAGACCTAGTATGGGCCCCAAACAAACCCATCTCCTGGCCACAGCCTCCCTGCCCTGCTTTGGGGTGAGAGAACACCACGTGCGTTGCTGGGGGGAGGCAAGTGCTGTCACTGGTGCGGCGGGGTCTGTGCCACTGGCACTGCGGGTGAGATGCCCACCCCATCCCCTGGGGTCACTGGCCAGGAGGAGAATGCAGAGGAGGAAACAGGCACGCCAGGCGGGCGGGAGAACGCGGCAGAGGAAGCAGGCACGCCAGGCGGGCGGGAGAACGCAGCCCTGGGCACTTACCTTCTTCTTAAGTCTTTTCTTCTCCGCTTTCCTTTTAACTCGCTCTTCCTCAGCTACCAGCTCCTTGGCGTTCTTCTCCGCTTCCTGGGGAGAGAACCACACCAGCTGGGCACAGCCCCACCCCAGACAGACCTGCCCAACTGGGGGTAGGGGCACACCGCTGGAACCCAGAGTTCCTACCCTGCAGGAGGTCACAGGTGATGATGAGAAGGACCCCTTCCCCCACAGGAAATCACACTGCAGGGACAGCAGAACCAAGGTCCAGAGCAGGGAGCCGTGGCAGACAGGCAGCTGAGCATGTGCTCCTGTTAGTGCCGTGCTGGATCTAACAGGGGAGCGGGACCTGTAGCTGGGCAGGCAGAGGGGTGATGAGCAGGAGCCAGGCGGTGCTAACACCTCTGTCTGCAGCATCAGTGCGACCTTCGCTGGGACAGCAGCCCATGGCTGGGTGACAAACTGGAAAGAGCCCCGAGGATGCTCTGACCGCTGACCTTCGGGAGAGGCTCAAGCAGCTCGGTCTATTCAGCTGAATCAAGAGCGAGCCCTGAGGGAACGAGGAGTACGTCCTCCCCGGGGAGGAGACTTCTGAGAACTCAAGGCGAGCACACAAGGGCAGGACCAATGGCTAGGAGCTGAAGCTAGCCGAGCCAGTTCAGACTAGCACCCCGTGGGACATGTTTCAGCAGGGATGTGGTGCACTCTGTGTTCTATGGGCACGTCTATATTACTCGCCGGATGGGCGAGTAGTGTTCGATGTATCGGAGATTGAGACATCGCGGCTCATGTAGACACGATAAATCGATCCCCGAATCGACACCTGTACTCCATCTCGGTAGGCGGAGTAAGCGGAGTCGACGGGGGAGCCGCAGCGGTCAACTCGCCGCCGTGAGGACACCCAGGTAAGTCGAACTAAGATACTTCGACTTTAGCTATGCAAATAGCATAGCCGAAGTTGCGTATCTTAGTTCGAACCCCCCGCCCCCCACCCCCAGCGTAGCCCAGGCCAAAGAGAGGCTGATGCTCAAATGTACAAATTCCTGGGGCTGGATGCAGGAATCCCTGGGTGGTTCTCTGGGCTGGATGGGCCAATGCTCCCCAAGTTCTGTCCACTCTGCTCTGCAGCCAGGATACCGCCAGCAGCTCCTCCTTGGCAGAGATGCAGGAGGGACCGCAGTGGACAAAGCCCTTAGGAAATGCATGGAGGGCCCCATCCTGCCCTGGCCAGAGTGGGTCTTCCAGGGGACTGTGACAGGGTGCTAGGCATGAACTCCTAAGCCACTAAGGTAGGTAAATTGGAGCTGGCTAGAGAAACCTGTGCATGATTGGCAAAGGGAAAACAAGGGCCAGCTTGACTAGCCTGGGGCTGCACAAAAGCCTCAGAGGAAGGAAGCCAATGGGGGGCAGACAAAAAAGGGGAAAGCCAGAGAGTGGAAGCTCTTCTCTTTTGGCTGCAAAGGCTGGGGAGTCCTTCAGACTGAACCCCCCAAGCTGTATATGGTGGGGGGGGGGGGTAATCACACTGTAAATAAACTGCACCGGTGATTGCTGAGCCAGGTGGTCTTGGAGTGGTTTTTAGAGCAGAGCAGGGGCAGGAGCAAAGGACCCACTGCGGGAGAGAACAGAGAGCCCAGGGGAACGGAAGGGAAAGAGGATGACCCCAGGGCTCTGCTCACCTCTGCGGTCACCCGCTGCCTCTGGGGCAGTTTCAGGTCCAGCAGTTGATTGTCCAGCGAGCTCTGGGGCGGGGGAGCTGGTGAGGTGTCCTTGCACAGGAAGGATTTCCTGAAGCCACAGAAGGTGCCAGGGACTGAGTCCTCGTCAGTCTTTGCATCGCATTCCTTGCTGGAATCATCCCATTTCTCCTCCTCCTCATCCTCGTAATACTCCCCATCATTGTCATAGTAATAGCAGAGCTCTTCGTCCGAGTCTGCACAGGGAGAGCACGGCAGGCGCTCAGCCCCACGCAGCAATGGCCTGTGCTATACCACTCCCGACCAGGTTCCAGCCACACTCCAGAGAGGGTCCCCAGTGCACGACTCCACCAGCCTATACCTCCCAGGGAGTGGAGCTCTCAATGCGCCCCCTCACTCCAAACCCCTTAGTCCCCAGCACTCCCCAAGCCTCAAGTGATCAAGGACGGAGCAGCCCCATCCCAAAACCAAAACACGGAAATAAACCAACTCACCCCAAACCCCTCCTCCCTGAGGGAGGAGCCTGAGATTCCATAGACCCCCCCCAAGGCCTTCCCTACTTCTGTCAATCTGCCATGGGAGCTGCCCAGACTCTGTGAAGGGCAGGAGGTGGGCTTGTCAGGATGGGGCCGGAGGGGATGGGAGATTCCTGGCAGTTCAAAATCCCAGCCTAGGAGGGGCTCTCCCTCTGGGGAAACTTCGTTCACAAGTCCCCCAGGGGACCACGACACTGCAAAGAGAAACCTGCAAGGCCACATCATAGAGCCCACTCAAAGGAGTCAGACTTGCAAGGCTAAAAATAGCAGTGCAAATCTTCCCACTCGGGCTGGAGCCTGGGCTCTGAAACCCAGCCAGGAGCTCGGATCCCAGACTCCAGCCCAAGCAGGAATGTCTACATTGCTGGTTTAAGCCCTGTAGTGCAAGCCCAAGTCAGTTGAGTTGGGCTCTGAGACTGGGTGCCGTGGGTTTTCTCTGGAGTGTAGACCTACTCCTAGAATGTGGATGAATTTCCTCCACCACTGGGTTTTAGCAGGGATGGGATGATCTGCTGACAGGCTCCCGCCTCATACGTGCCTCCAGCCCATAGCTCTGGTCCTCTGTCTGTCTACCTCTTGTCCTGTACTTCAACTGTGAGGTCTCTGGGGCTGCACACACACAGTGCCCAGCGCAACCAAGTCCTGGGCCACAACTGGGGCTGCTTGGCTCTGCCGCAATACAGGTAATATCACGATGCACGTGGCTGGAGAATGTCCGGGCCAGGGTGCTGACTAACAGGTCTTTGGATGGGTATTCACTCTCCAGCCCCACTCAGATTCGAACCACGCCGGGATTGGTCACAAACTGAGAGGGGAAAGAGCACCCAGCTCAGTCCTCTGTCTGTACCCTGCCGCAGTGGCCCCAGAGGCTACTCTCCCAGCATGCAGTGCTCCAAGCAGCCTGAATTGCATACTGGGAAGTATAGTCTTCCAGGGCCTTGTGTACTGGAGAATTAAAAAAAAGCTACAACAGGTGCCCTTGTGGCAGCCTCATCAGAGGCAAAGGACTTCTCAGCCCATGGAGTCTGAACCCCACCCTCCACTGCAAACCTGATTCTCTCAGGGCAAGGTGAGGCACTTGGCAAAAGGCAGAGTGCATCATTCGGAAAGAGCTTCCGGGCCAGGGCTGTGGGACTGGCCCCTCTCGGCAGCGCTGGCTTGTCCCCACGGGGTTCCTGAGCACTTTACCAAGAACATAAGAACGGCCAGACTGGGTCAGACCAAAGGTCCATCTAGCCCAGTATCCTGTCTGCCGACAGTGCCCAGTACCAGATGCCCCAGAGGGATGAACAGAACAGGGAATCATCAAGTGATCTATCCCCTAACTGCTCATTCCCAGCTTCTGGCAACCAGAGGCTGGGGTCACCATCCCTGCCCATCCTGGCTAATAGCCATCGATAGACCCGTCCTCAATGAACTTATCCAGTTCTTTTCTGAAAGCTGTTATGGTCTTGGCCTTCACAACATCCTCAGGCAAGGAGTTCCCCAGATTGACTATGCGTTGTGTGAAGCAATCACAGGGCTCATGAAGCAGGGGTGAGAACAAGTGAGGGGCGTGAAGCCTGCCTGCAGCAGGTATACACCAGGGCCCCAAGCCCTGGGCACGGCCCCAAGCCCTGGGCACGGCCCCAAGCCCTGGGCACGGCAGCGCCTCATACAAGCACCAGAAGCAGATGAATTGTTAGCACCGCAGGGGTGGAGCCAGGAGGGGCTGGGGATTGCTCTGCCTGAGGAAACAGGCTGATTCCACAGGAACAGGAGACACGCTGCTTCCAAGAGCTTCTGATCCAACAAGGTCCACCCAGGAAAGCCTCTGGCCTTACCTTCCCCACCCCTCATACCTGCTATCTCCTCGGCTTTATACTTCATGGCATTGTTGGGGGGACCGTACAAGTTCTCCATCATCAGCTTCTCCATTAAGTTGTTGAGATCCTAGGAGAAGGAACCAGATTTAGTGACTCAAGGTCCCCAGCAGCCCCCACTGGGTTGCTTAGCACCTCATTGAACTCACTGCTGCACCCTCCAGTTACAACGGGACCCAGTGGGTCCCTTAGCGCTGCCCCAGGCTCACTGCCTTGCCCCCCTGTTACAGCAGCCCCTGCTGGGTCCCTTAGCACCTCCCGGGCTCACTGCCGCACCCCCATCCCCCCGGTTACAGCAGCCCCCGCAGGGTCCCTTAGCACTGTCATAAGTAGATAGGTAAGGTAAGGGTTAAGTTTTCTTTTCCTGTAAAGGGGGAACAACGAGAACCAAACACCTGACCAGAGGACCAATCAGAGAACTGGATTGTTTAAAGTCAGGAGCGGGAATTTGTATACTCGGGGTCTTTGTTGTTTCCTCGGCTATGAGTAAACAAGTTTTCTTCTAACTCCATCTTATCTCAAATATTCTACCAAAAGTCTGTGAGTACAAAGGGAAACAAAGTAATTCGGCTATGAGGAGCTTTGTGTTGTATTTACAGATGTGGATTGCTGGGTCTTTGTTGCTTCCTCGGCTGTGAGGGACAAGCTATCTTGCTAATTCCAATCTTCTTCTCATTCTACTAAAAGGCAGTGAGTACAAAACGGAAACAAAGTAAAATCGGCTATGATATGCTTTGCTTTGTACTTACTGTGTGTGATTGCTGGTCTATTTAAATTGGCTATTTTTTAAATCAGACTGGGTTGTTCATATTTTCTTAAGTAGGAGCCTGTATTAATTTTTATGCAAGTTATTATTCTGTATTTTCTCTCTTTCTATATAAAGCTTTCTTTTTCAAAACTTGTGGAAGTTTCTTTTTCTAGTAAGGCAGAGAAATTGAAACCTCTGTATCAGGTATCTGTCTCCCTCACGGGAAGGCAGGAACGGGGAAAGGCAAAGCCAAGCTGTTGGTATTTTGCATCTCAATTGTCCTGAGGGAAAAGAACGCTTATCTCTTGGGAAGCAAAGAAACAGGTTATCTGGAGGTCCCCCCAGGGGAGGGTTGGGGACACCAGAGAGAGGAAAGGGGGGTCAGGCCCTATCAATTCCTGACCTGGTGGCAGCCTATCAGATCTAAGCTGGAGATTAAGCTTAGAGGACTTCATGCTAGTACCTTATATTTGAACGCTAAGGTTCAAATCGAGGAATATTACTATGACAAGCACTGCCTGAGGCTCACTGCCGCGCTCCCCCGTTACAGCAGCCCCTGCCGAGTCCCTTAGCATGCCCTCGGGCTCACTGCCGCGCCCTCCCCATTACAGAAGCCACCACCAGGTCCCTTAGTGCCACCCCAGGCTCACTGCCGCGCCCCCCCATTACAGCAGCCCCCATCGGGTCCCTTAGTACCACCCTGGGCTCACTGCCGCACCCCCCCGTTACAGCAGCCCCGCAAGGTCCCTTAGCCCACCCCCCCGGGGTCACTGCCGCACCGCCCCCCCATTACAGCAGCCCCCGCAGGGTCCCTTTGCACCACCCTGGGCTCACTGCCACACTCCCCCCCCATTACAGCAGCCCCCACCAGGTCCCTTAGCTCCACCTCAGGCTCACTGCCGCGCCCCCCCGTTACAGCAGCCCCCACCGGGTCCCTTAGCACCTCACTGAACTCACTGCTGCACCCCCCCACATTACAGCAGCCCCCGCAGGGTCCCTTAGCGCCCCCCGGGCTCATTGCCGCACCTCCCTGGGCTCACCGCCACACACCCCCCGTTACAGCAGCCCCCGCTGAGGCCCTTAGCACTGCCCCGGGCTCATCGCCGTGCCCCCCCCACCATTTCAGCAGCCCCCGCCGGGTCCCTTAGCGCCTCCTCAGGCTCACTGCCGCACACAACTTGAAGCCCTGGTCAAACCAGACAGAAGAGGCAGGAGTGAGATTCTCTCATCGCCCTGGCCTAGGCTCCCCATCCCCTCCTGCAAACCAGGCAGCCAAAGCACAGATCCCTTCCAGCCCAAGAAACTCAGCAGCCATGTCTAGTGGCCGTCCCCCACCCCAGGGTCTGGCTGGGAAGGTGGGAGCCCCATGATCCCCTTGGGGGATGCACCCCATGCACTCCCTTGAAGGCAGAGGGACGGCAGACACATACCTCTTCCTTGCGGTGCTCTGAGCTGGGGTCCCAGCCATACCTGGGGAGCAGGCTCAGGGGGAAGTGACCCGGCGGGAAGGGCCCTGTAAGACAGCAGCCAAGCGGGCCAGAACCGAAAGTGAATGCACACAGGGTCAGGAAGGCAGGTAACACACCAACCCACCAGCTCCGCAGAGAGCTGCGGCCCAAGCACCCCCCTCCCCTGCAGCCTGGGCAAAGATCTCCCACGGTGACATCCCCATAACACCCCTGCATCAGGCCCAAAGTATCTCCTCACCGCTCGCTCACTGGGGGAGCGCCCCAGGGAGGCCATGCCCCCAGGCAGCGGGGGCAACAACGCTTCCTCCCCCCATGCAGAGGGTGGGTGCTCCCTCCCACGCCCCCAGCAGAACAGCCTGGAGCTCGGGAGTTACTTTCTTCCTGCACGTCCCCAGACTCTCCACACCTCCCAACCCGCCCCTGCGCCCAGCCCCTCGGACAACCCCCCCACTGCCTCAACCCGCCCTCCTCGTCCAGCCCC
>NC_133773.1:146803138-146807327 GCF_003597395.2 Chelonoidis abingdonii | reverse complement strand
GCGCCCCGCCCCTCAGACCCCCCCACTCACCCCGCTCCGGCCCCGCGGGGGCTCCCGCCTCCCCGAGTCCCGCGTTCGGCATCAGCCCAAGGAGGGGTGGCCTCCCTCCCACACCGGAAACGCCCCCCACAGCCCAGCGCACAATCCTCTGCGCTGCGCCGCGCCGTGAACGGAAACAGTCACCGGAATCCGCCCGGCCAGCGGACCGGAATCTGTCATCGGCTGACGCCATCTTTCTTCGGGGCACCACGACCCGTGAGCCCGGATTCCGCCATCTTTCTTCGGGGCACCACGACCCGTGAGCCCTGAGCCCGCCATCTTTGTTCGGGGCACGAGAGCACGCTTGTTTCTGGGGCTCCATGTGCGTTTGCCAAACGCCAGCGGAGGCTCCGGCAGCAGCGCTCACTGGCTCAGAGACCCCAATCCGGCAAGCTGCAATGACACGGCGTGAGTGGCCAGGCTGGGTCAGCCCCATGCTCCATCCAGCCCAGCGCCCGGGAACGAACTGAGCCGGCAATCCTCGAGTGATCCTGTTCCTGGCAAACCGAGGCCGGGCCAGTGGTGCCCCAACGTTTCCTATGGGCTTTTGGCAACTACAAGCTCATCTCTGCTTCGTATCTGAACCTCAAGAACTGAATTCAAGTCTGTCTGTATATTGATCGTTCAACCAACACTCTCTCTCTTTTCTCTTGAAATAAATTTTAGCTTCGTTAATAAGAATTGGCTGTAGCACGTATTTTGGGGAGGAGCTAAGTTATAATTAAACCTGGGTATGTGGCTGATCTCTTGGGATTGGAAGAACCTTTTCTGTTATACGATGAGCTAAGATTTTCAGGAATCATCATCCTATCTGATGTGTGTCTGGACGGAGGCCTAAGGCTGGACACTTTAAGGGAACTGTGGTGTCTGAACGTCTAAGAACCCAGTGAGGTGCTCCAGAAGCTGTTCTGCGCTGGTTGGTAAATCTGAGTAGTGGAATATCCACCAGTGTTTGGGGTTTATCTGTTTTGTTTGCAGTTCACCCTGACTGAGTGGCCTCAGCTGGCTCCCGCAGGCAGCACCGTCACAGTGAGTAGTTGTGCTAGAGCTAGAGATGCAGCTGGCCTGGGGCCAAGAGGGGCTGGGTGGTTCTCCCGCCCCACCCTCTATGGGGGCTGGCCTAGGTACTGGAGCGTATTCCCCATCCCCCATGTTTGGGGCATGCCCCACAGTTTGGGGACCACTGGGCTAGGGACATTCAGAGCATGGGATTGCATCCCTGATGGCTAACAGCCATCGATGGACCCATCCGCCATTAACATATCTAGTTCTTTTTTGAACCCAGTTATACTTTTGTCCTTCACAGCATCCCCTGGCAAGGAGTTCCACAGGTTGACACTGTGTTGTGTGAAGAAATACTCTCTTTGGTTTGTTTTAAACCTGCTGCCTGTTAATGTCATTGGGTAACCCTGGCTCTTGTGTTCTGCCAAGGAGTAAATAACACTTCCTGATTTACTATCTCCACACCAGCCGCGATTTTATAGCCCTCTATTGTATCCCCCCTTAGTCGTCTCTCTTCTAAGCTGAACTGTCCCCGTCTATTTAATCTCCTGTCATATAGAAGCTGTTCCATCCCCACAATCACTTCGTTGCCCTCTGTACTTTCTCCCATTCTAATATTTTTTTTTCAGATCGTGTGGCCAAAACAGCACACAGTATTCGAGCTGTGGGCGAGCCTGGTGCCTGGGGGAACCCTACAATCATACACAGGGATGGGAAACTGAGGACAACGCTGTGACTGCAGGCAGGAAGCTAATGTGGGTTTGCGGTTCCCCAGTACCCTGGCGGGATCTCCAGAGGGCTGGATGTGCTCAGAGGGCTGATCCGAAGAGGAGGACTGCCTGCCTGCCTGCCTGCCCGCCCACCCCCTCTCCAGGACTGCCTGGATTAGTAGCTAATTAGAGCTGCTATTAAGATCATTTCTCTCTGGCTTTAGCAGCAGGCAGCTGCGTGAGGCCATTGCTGACCTACCATGGACAAGGAGAGCAGCATCGAGAGAAGTCACAGGAAGGCCTACCTTGAGGTGAGGACTGCGGGGAGCACTGCATCTGCGCTGTGTCTTTTTGGGGTACCAATGGGAGCAGTGGACTTAGGCCAGTCACTGGGGATTGGAGGGAAGGCTGAGCTAACCCCACAGCAGCCCTGTTACATGGGGCCCCAGCTGGTAAACGGAGTTCTCCCCCTTGGGGGCTGGGTGTTTCTCAGGCCAGGCAAGGGGGTGAATGTCTCCAACACACCATAGCCCTATGGGTGGAATCATTGGTGAGCCCCAGGCACTGAGCTGACTATGGAGCCAAGAGGGTCCTTCCCCAGGGACAGACACATCTCTGGCTGGACTTCAAGTAGCTTGACTTGCCATATAAGTAACTGTGGGGGACCCCAGGCTGGGACAACATGAACAAGTGAGAGTGGATTCCCAGCATCCTGCCCCCCTAACCCTTCATCTGCCCAGGCACCCCCTGAAACTCTCCCCCTAACCCAGCAAGAGGAGACATAAGTCACTGTAGCCCATCACCAGCCCCAGCTGGCAATGGCTCTACGGGCAGAATGGCAGCCACCCAGAGAAGCAGTGTCCTCTGGAGAGAGGAGTGGGCTGGGAGCTAAGTCCTGACGTTGGGATCCGAATCCACACCAATGGGCCTGGCCTGCGGCAGGCCGGCCCCCTGCCTCAGTTTCCCTCTGTAAAGCGGGGACAGTGCTGTTGCCCTGGAGGTGGGAGGTTAGTTCGTTACCCAGGATTAGTTGGTCTGCAAAGAGCTTTGAGAACTGCCACATGGGGCACCTGGCCGGGGTTAGGGTTCTAATGGAGACAGACACCCATACCAAGCTCCGCAGAGCAGAGCAGCACTGAGTCATGACCAAAGCTGTGAGGAGTCCTGGCCCCCAGTCCGTGTGCACTATGCCCCTTTGGGGAACAGCTCCCAAGTGCCAGGAAAGCCAGGAGCAGCACCAGGTTCACCTCCGTCCTGCCACAAACCCACCGTTCCTGCGCCTCCACACCGCCAGGGCAGGGACAGGGAGTGGGCGGCAAGGTCGTGCACCGGCCCATCTCCCCCAGCCCAAGTTGGGACCCAGGCTTCACACAGGTGTGTGCATGCGGGGGAGGGGGAGCGCTAGGTGTGTGTGTGGCGGGGAGAGATGGATAATGGGGAAAGCCCAGCAGCTGGCCCCAGGGCTGAGCGACTGACTCCTGGCCCTCGCTGCCCAGCTGTGGAACCCAGTTCTCTGGCTCCCTAATTCGATGCCCCCCCGCTCCCCTGCCAGGGGGAGCGCGGCCTGTCCTGGCTCCCTTGTTTCTTCTGACCAATAAGAATCTGCTCTCCTGTGCCCCCCCTTCCTGCTCCTCCTTCGCTGCACCCCTCTGTCCCTTCTCTGCTCCCCATCCCTTCTACCCTCTCCCATTGCGGCACCCCTCCATCCCCTTTCACTGCACCCCTCTGCCCCCTCTGCCCCTTCCCTGCACCCCTCGGCCCCTTTTCCCCTCCATTCCTGCACCCCTCCACCCCCTTTCACTGCACCCCTCTGCCCCCCTCCCCTCATCGCTGTACCCCTGTGCCTCCCTGTGATGGAGCAGGGACTGTCTGTGTGGGGGATGGGAGAGCCGGGGAGAACTTTAGGTGAGGGACAGGATCTGTGCCTGTAACCAGAGCCAGGTAGGGGGGAAGGGGGTCAGCACCTTTTGCACGGGAAGCTGGACAAAGGAAAGTCCAGCTGGAGGGGAGTTAGTTCAGTTTCGGTTTTGGGCTGGGTGGTTGGAATTCAGGGAATCCCAAGCTGGGGACGAAGCTTCCTGAACCCCAGAAGGACTCGACTGAGGGGTCCTGGTTGGGCCTCCAAGCTCTGCTGTAACCTGTGTTCCTATTGTCCAATAAACCTTCTGTTTTACCGGCTGGCTGAGAGTCACTGGGAGTCCCAGGAAGAGGGGTGCAGGGCCGGACTCCCCCACACTCTGTGACACCCCCTTCCCTGTGTGCCCTTTGCTGCACCCCTACTGCGGCACCCTTCCATCCCCTTTCACTGCACCCCTCTGCCCCCTCTTCCCCCATTGCTGTACCCCTGTGCCCCCCTTGCCTGTGCCCCTTTGCTGCACCCCCACTGCGGCACCCTTCCATCCCCTTTCACTGCACCCCTCTGCCCCCTCTCCCTCCAT
>NC_133773.1:146798196-146801952 GCF_003597395.2 Chelonoidis abingdonii | reverse complement strand
CTCTCCCCCCATCGCTATACCCCTGTGCCCCCTTCCCTGCCCCCTCTTCCCCCATTGCTGTACCCCTGTGCCCCTTCCCTGCACCCCTCTGCCCCCTCTCCCCTCATCACTGTACCCCTGTGCCCCTTCCCTGCACCCCTCGGCCCCTTCTCCCTTCCATTGCTGCACCCCTCCACTGCACCCTTCTCCCCTCCCCCATTGTGGCACTCTCCCATCCCCCTTCACTGCACCCCACCCCTTCTCCTATTCCCTACCCCCCCTTTCACTCTCTGCCCCTTCTCCCCTCCCCCATCACTGTACCCCTCCGCCCCCCACTTCCCTGCACCTCTCTACCCCCTTCTCCCTGCTGCTCCCCTCTGCTCTCCTCCTGCATCCTGCCGAGAAGCCCCCTGAGCTCCAGCCAGGCCTGTGGGTTACACAAACCCCTTGAAGCACTGGGGTGGCTTCCCTAGGCGACAGGGTGAGTGCGCAGCCCTGTCCCTGAGCTGGATGCGCTCTGGGCTCAGGCAGGGAGACGTGCAGGCAGAGTGCAGCTGGCTGGCTTGTGGGAATGTGCCAGACCTGGAATCGGCAGCCAGGCCTGTTGTGCTCGCTGGAGCGGCGGGGGGCACCAAACTAGGGAGCCAGAGAACTGGGTTCCGCAGCGAGGGCCAGGAGTCAGTCGCTCAGCCCTGGGGCCAACCGCTGGGCTTTCCTCATTATCCATCTCTCCTCCCCCATTAAACCCAGGTTGGTCCCAGCTGAGGCACTTCCCCCAGGAGCTTCCTCGCAGGGGGCAGCTGATAGACTGCAGCCCAGCAGGGACCAGTGTCACCTCTGTGGCCTCTCTAGCAAAGCGCAGGTCTCTGACCTCTTCAGCTTCCTCTCCCCTTCCCGGCCTGCCTGCCCCTTGCTGACAGGAAGGGGCAGGGCGAATTCAGTTAGAAATTAGCAGAGTCCAGGCGCTTGCTGCTCCTGGGGAGTTGGGGGAGGGCAGTGCCGATGAAGCCAAGCCCGTCCAGCCGCTGTTCCTAGTGCAGGAGATGAGCGATCCCAGCACATGCACACCTGCCCTCCCCCCACCCCCAATGGGCACCCCCACCCCGTTCTGCACGCACAAGCACCCACCCATGTGTGCACACAGCCCAAGGCACAGGTGCATGCACCACCCCCGCCCAGCCTAGCCTTGACCACACATTCCTATGCGTGCACCCCACGCCTATCCTCCAATGTGCACATGGACCCCCGACACACACGCCCCCTGGACGCCGCAATGCTTTGGAGAACCTCCCCAAAGAGCATAAAGCAAATCTTTGCAAGAACACGTCAGAAGCCCCAGCAGACCCAAGGCATGGGCCATCCCCGCTCGGGCTCTCCCTCCCTTCATCACTAGCCCCCTGTGGTCACCCAGCCAGCTGCCCCCCACATCCCAGCACCTACTGAGTTCAGCACTAACTCAAGGGGAGGGTCAGCAACACTGAGCCTGGAGCCGACTTGGGAGCAGGGGAGACTCAGGAATTCGTTATTCCAGAACAATGCCCGGCTGGGGTTCCCAGGCGCCCCTGCTCTCTCAGAGGGTGGATCCTGTGTGTGTTCAGGGAGGCCTGGCTGGCTGGGCTAAGGAGGCCAAGCAACTGATCCAGTGGCACACACTAAACGAGGAGATTGGCAGGGATTAGACCTCAGGATACTCTTGGCTTTCAGTCCACTCCCTTCATGCATAAAGCAGCTGCTGAGACAAGGGGCCTGGGAGACCACTGGGCTGGGGTCAGCCCTCAGCCACACTAGAGTGGGAAGCAGAAGTATAGACAGAGAGACACTCCTGTGCCAGATAAATCTGGGGGCCCTGCTAGCCTGACGCTCCCCCAGGCTGCGCTGGAGCAGACCAGTGGGCACCTACGTGGCAGGCCTGCCTCCTGGTTGCCCCACATCAGGCTACTTGGCAAAGTGCAAAGGTCCTATAACACAGGCTGTGCAGGGAGGGAGGGGAGAGCCCCAGCTGAGGGCCAGCCCAGCCAACCTGACTTTTCGCCTCCCTCCCTGCTAAGTCCTTAGCCAGCCCTTGGATGAGTTGTTTCTGGAAAGGCCTGGGGCATGCTAGGCAGAGAAGACCTGACTGGTCTCTGCCCCAAAGAGCACACTATGGGGCAGGCAGCAGCAGGGCTCCAGCACTCACTGGCTACACCAGCTTATCCAGGGGGCCCAGGCACAGATTCCGCTCAGCACCTTCTGCAGGGGGCATCAAAATTTATGGGGAACATGAGGTCCCTACCAGGGTGTTGCAGAGGGTTCTTCACAGGGAATCGGGGGTTTAGCCAGAGGCATCACAGGGGGAGCTCTGTAGGGGGCATCATGGGACTCTGTGGGGGGGGCATCGCAGGGGGTTTGGCTGGGGGTGATGCAGAGAGCTCTGTGGTGGGTGTCATGGGGGGCTCTAGGAAGTGTTGCAGGAGGCTCATGGAGGCTGTTGTAGGGCGTTCAGTTGGGGTGTCACGAGGGCATTGTAGGCGCTCTGTAGGGAGTGTCGTGGAGACATCACAGGGTTTCAGTCAGGGGTGACATTAGGGTGCATGGGGTCTCTGTGGGGATGTCATGGGTTCTGTAGGGGTGTCATGGGGAGTTCATGGGGGGCTCTGCAAGGGCATCATAGGGGGTTCAGTGGGGGTGATATAGAGGGTTTATAGGGACTCTGGGGTGTCACAGGTTCAGTGGGGGTGACATGGGGGGTTAATGGGGGGCTCTGTGGGGGTGTCACAGGTTCAAGGGGGGTGTCATGGAGGATTCAGTCAGGAGTGACATGGGGAGTTCATGGGCGGCTCTGCAGGGGCATCATAGGGGGTTCAGTGGGGGTGATATAGAGGGTTAATGGGGGCTCTGTGGGGGTGTCACGGGTTCAGTGGGGGTGACTTGGACGGTTCATGGGGGGTTCAGTAGGGATGACATAGGGCAGGCCTGCACAACTCGTAAAGCGGCAAGGGCCACATTACTCCAAAGAAGACAGCTGAGGGCCGAAACCCCCCAGCCCCGCGGAAGCACCCCACCCCAGCACTGCCCAGCCCTGCAGAAACAAACCCTCCTTCCCCAGCGCCTCCCCACCAAAACAGCTGTGGGCCAAAAAGGAAGGTTGGGGGTGGGGAGGTGATACTTGATTTTAAATCAACCAGGGCTCCCAGCAGAAGAGGCGGCTGGGAGCTGTCAGGAGCAAATTAAAGGGCCCGAGGCTCCGGTGGCTGGGGGAACTCGGAGCTTCGCGGGGCTGGGGCAGGGATTTTAAGGGCCCAGAGCTCCTGCCACAGAGGGGAGCTTGAACCCTTTAAATCCCAGCCCCAGCCCATCTGCTGGAGCTGCGGCCAGGATTCAAAGGGCTCTGGGCTGCCGGCAGCGGCGTGGAGCCCTGAGCCCTTTAAGTCTCAGCTGCGGCTGGGAATCTCTGCGGGCAGCCCAGAGCCCTATGAATCCTGGCTGCGGCTGAGATTTAAAGGGCTCAGGGCTCCCCGCCACTGCCGGCAGACCAGAGCCCTTTGAATCCCGGCCACAGGCCACACAGTGAGCCTCCGCAGGCCGCATGTTGTGCAGGCCTGACGTAGGGAGTTCATGGGGGGCTCTATGGGGGTGTCATGGGTTCAGTGGGGGTGACATAGGGGATTAATGGGGGGTTCAGTGCAGGTGACGTAGGGGGTTAATGGGGGGTTCAGTGGGGTTGACATAGGGGGTTCATGAGGAGTTCAGTGGGGATGACATGGGGGTTCATGGGGGGCTCTGTGGGGGTGTCACAGG
>NC_133773.1:146779161-146794937 GCF_003597395.2 Chelonoidis abingdonii | reverse complement strand
GGGCGAGCTCAGGTCCGCAGCGCCCGGCCCGGAGCGTCAGCCCCGCCTGCGGCCGCAGCCTTTGCACTGCGGTCCAGCCCGCTCCCAAAGCGGAGCCGCCGCAGCCCCTGGTCCTGGGCTAGTGGGAAACCCGGCTGGCCGCTCGAGCTGCCTGTCCAGAAGGCCGGGACTCGGGACTGGGGCCGATGCATCTACACTGGGCTTGAGCCCTGGCTCCAAGCTTGAGTGAAGCTCAGGTCCTGGCGCCCCCCCCATCCCCCATGGGGCCCTGGGTCCAAACTCTGGGTTAGGCAGAAGGGGGTCAGTCTTGAGGCTGAGTTCAAACCTGGGCTCACACTGCAGTGTGGACACCCCCTCGCTTTCTGGGTGCCTGTCCCCTGCACTTGGGGGTTGGGGCACTGCCCTAAGGTGGCAGCTCAGGTCCGTGTGACTAGGGCTGTCAGGAGATGGTGCTGCTGTCCTCAGGAGGGGTCAGGGGCAACTCAGCTGGCAGCTGCCACTGCAGGCGATGCTGCAGTTGATCCTCCAGCCCTTGTCTCTTGCAGATGATCGAAGTAGATGGCATTGGCCTGAACGCTGTCTTCATCCTCATCATGTCGCGCGTGTCGCAGGCCTCAGGCTCCATCCTGCCACCGCTGAGCTCACTGGTGGGGCCCAAGAAGGTGTCTCCCACTGTTGGGCAGAGGGAGCGAGAGGAGTCAGCAGACTCAGGTGAGGGCAGAAACTCGGTGGGTCTGTGCAGCACCGGTTCGGGCAGGAGGAGAGCTGGACACCAGAGCCTCCCACTGAAGGCAGAGACTGTGAGCCCCAATCAAGGGCTATGACGACAACTCCCTGGCGGTCTGTGGTGGCACAGGCTGCTCGCTGCGGGCCAGGCCATGCGTGGCTGCTGCAGCTCAGGTAGACATCTGGGGCTTGGGTGGCTGCTCTTTTTAGTCCCTTGATCCTTTAATTGCATTTGTGCCTCCTTCCTGCAGCTCCTTTTGTTCAGTCTGGGCTGTTTAATCCCTAGGAATTACGGGCAGCAGAAGGGCAGCTGAGGTCCCAGCGCAGCAGAGACAGGGATCGGGGAGGGTAAGAAGCAGGGCAGGCTGAGGAAGTGCAGGGAGCTGCAGATGGCAGAGGGGGGCCTGCAGTCCCGTGTCACAGCCCTGAGAGCAGCGGGAGGCAGGGGAGACAGAGCTATGCTGGAGCTGCTCCCTTGTCCCTCTGCAGCACTGGCACCGTAGTGCTGGGGCCTCCAGCGAGGGGTCTTGCTCCTTTCCCCAGGGCAGGGCTGGCAGGGGGTCCCCAAAGAAGTGTGTGGGAGTGGTGGGTTGAGGATGGGGTAATTATGGGGGGTCCAGGGGCTATAAAGTAGGTCCCTGTGGTTCCCCACACCCCAGATCACTGGAGCTGGGAGCGCCTAGGGAACTTTGGAGGCACAGCTGCAGGGGTATGATGGGCCGTGGGAGGGCATATCTCTGCTCCCCTACAGATTGTGCCCTCTCCATTCAGCCCAGTCTGGCTCTGCTTTCGCTGCTGGGGGAGGTTACAGGGAACTCCCTGGGGCTGCAGCCGCCTCCTCCCTGAGACTCCGTGCCTTGCAGGCTGCAGCTCCCTGAGTGGCTTTGCCAAGTCCCTGCAGAAGGCGGAGGCCCGGCTGTGGAACTGTGTGAACCCCAGTGTGCGGCTCCTCCTGCAGCAGCATGCCAGCGCCAGTGCCTACGACAGCGACGAGGAGGACTCGCCAGGCGCCCTCACCTGCCTGGCCCAGGTGGACCACAGCTTCCTGGGGCTCAGCCGCTGCCTCTGTGTGCAGGAGAACCCCCGCACAGAGACCTTCCGAGGCCATATCAAGCCGGCGGCCAGTGACACGGCCCCGGGCGCCTTCTCCTACCACCCTGTCCACCCCTGTGTAGCCAAGCACTGTGCCACCTTGCATGCCCTACTGCAGCACCGCCACCGCCTCCGCCTCTCCCGCGAGTACAGCCACCGCCTCAAAGGGGCCTCAGATTTCGTCTCTGACCTCCTTGCTCTCTTGGCACTGAAGGACCGGGGAGGGGACCCTGGGGGGAGCAGGCAGCTCAGGGGACTCTGTGAGGAGCTGCGGACTCATACCAGCCACTGGAGCGGGCTGCAGCGCAAGATGCGCAGTGACCCCTGGCTGCGGGAGCTGCTGCTGCAGCCTCATGAGTCAGTGACACACATGAAGCGAGCGCTGGATCTGCTGGCCCTGCATGCCATCCGCCTGGTGGAGCACTACGTAGAGGTGCAGCTGCACTGCTTGGCACGGGCCAGCCCCGCCGCCCTCTCCCCTGCCCAGCTCTCTGACCTGTTCCAGGGCTTGGAGATCTACAACCACCTGCTGAGCGACCAGGCCCTGGAGCGAGCCTCTGGCGAGCCGGGGACTGACCCCACCGCTCCACTCCGGCGCAAAGGAGAGGTGGGGGTTGGCGCTCAGGCCTATCCCATTGATCGGGTGTTGGGCGTGCTGGCAGCTGAGAGAGGCAGGCTGGCTGCCCACCGACTCCACCAGCTCCTTCTGCAGCGGGCACAGAGGGACAGCCTGGAACAAGTGCACTGGGAGAGTGCTGTGGTGCCTTGGTCCATGGACCGCAGCAGCAGTGAGACAGAAGTGGGGTCCCCTGGGCCCCCCATAGTGGAGGGGCTCCTGAGCCTCCCTGAGGAGCTGCAGGTGCTGTGCAGGGAGGACAAGGAGCTCCTGGACCTTGTTCTGGGAGTCTTGGTGGCCTCCACCGACACGCTCTGGCACCATGTGCTCAAGAGGCCCAAGCAGGAGAAGCCCCCAGCAGAGGAGGACCAGGAACCCCTCATGGCGCCAGCCGCCAGTCCGGACCTGGACGAGAGGCTGAGCCCGGCCTCCCTGCCCAGCTGGAAGTCTGTGCGCTGGCTGGACGCGTTTTACTCGGAGGCTGCCGAGGTTCTGTATGCACAGTACCGCCCACTCTTCTGGGAGGCCACCGCCACCTCGCTGGCCCATCACCTGGAGCTGCGGCAGGACCAGGCACAGCCCTGTGGAGGCCTGCCCCAGTGCACAGAAAGGGCAGCAGCTGCGCTGGCACAGGAGCTGAGCCAGGCACTGAGTCAGGGTGAGTGCAGGGGGGCGGGGACCGGAACATGGGGCCTATCCCCTCTAGGGGGCACTGGCTCCAATCCGGTCTCAGGGTGGTGCCCTGGTTGGTTATAGAGGGTGGGAATGGGGCACAGGGTCTTTCCTCTCCAGGGGGTGCTGGCTCTCATCCAGCCCTGGGGCAGGGATTGGCTGGATTGAGGGGCAGGTAATAGGACATGAGGTCTTTCCTCTCCGGGGGACGCTGGCTCTGATCCGGACCCAGCTCGGGGACTGGCTGGCTCTGGGGGGAGGGTTTGGGACACGGTGTGTCTCCCCTCTGAGGGCGCTGGCTCCCATCCACGTTAAGGTTTTGGTGCCCAGATATCCTTCCCATCAGGGCTGTGGCATGGCTCCTAGTGCAGGAGTTGGGGTCTCAGGCCAGGGGTCTGCCCCGGCCTGGCAGTATCTGGCTCCCTAGTTGGCACCAGCAGTGGGAAGCCAAAGGCTGACTGGCCTGATTCCCTCCTCCTCCGCTGGGGCTGTGCCCAGGGGCAGGGCCTGTCCTCAGGGCCAGCTTTAGGAAGTGCGGGGCCCATTTCGAACATTTTTGGCAGGGCCCCGACAGGGATGACTAAAAAAAAAAAAGGTAAAAAAAATGCCGTTCATTTCTTCCATGTATTATTTACTTTCCATAACTATATAAATAATAACAAAATTATATATTACGTACATTGTGTCATATTATAAATATCAAGTTGGTTAAGAGGAACTTTATTGTACACCTCGGGCAGGGGGTGTGGGGGCTACTGTGGGCAGGGCAGGGGTGCAGCAGGGCTGCGTGCGCAGGAGTGTGGGTACACAGCATCCTGATGGTGAGTGCCTCCTCCTCCTCCCCCCACCAGGGTAGAGCAGCGGCCATGGCTCGGGGCTATTAAAGGCCCGGGGCTCCCCTGCTTCCACCTCCCAGCCCTTAAATAGCCGTGGAGGCCCTAGGGAGCGGCGGGGCTCAGGTGCTATTAAAGATCGAGGCAGCTGCAGCAGCAGCTGAGCCTGGGTCTTGCCGTCACGCCAATACAGGGCTTGGACCATGGGCCCGATTTGGGGAACTCAGGCGAATCAGCCTAAAGCCAGCCCTGCTGTCGTGGTGCTCACCCCCATGTTTGCTTGCAGCCTGCGTGCCCCTAGAGTGCGAAGCGGCTCGCGCGCGTCTGTGCCTGTGCTGATCTCTCAGGCTGTCCCTTCCAGCTGGGACCGAGGTAAGGCCGGCTGCCTGGCCTGGGTCCTGTGGCCAGCAGGAGTGCTGTGAGGAGCCTGGCTGCGTGCACTGGGACTGCGAGGGGCCTGGGAACAGGGAGCCCTGCGTGGGGTACTTTGGGGAACACGCTGGGAGTGGGGAGCTCTGTGGTGACCTCCAGGGGCAGGGGCAGGTGTTTCAGGGACCCAGGTGTGGAGCAATCCCTCCCCCACCGTGTGTGCTTCTCCCCTCTCCGCAGGGTCTGCCAGGCCCTGGGTTCCAGCCTCAGCGATAATGGTACCTGGGGCTAGACATGGGCACGGCGCACAGCAGGACGCCCAGTCTGCTCCGGGAGCTCCACCTCTCCCCTGGCCTTCGCCCTGAATGCCTGCAGCCTCCGCTCACTGCAAGGACTGGTGAGTGACGACTCTCTCGGCTGCAGGCTGGAGACTCGGGGAGGCGGAGCAAGGGTTCTGTATCAGCCAGAGGGGCGCTCACCATGAGGCGGTTCCTCGGGGAACATTTGCCCCAGTGCTTTGCTGAGAAATCAGCTTCTTAGGCCCTTGGCAATGCACAGTTATCCCCACCTCTAGGCCACCCTGGTGCCCCGCCCACTGCCATGCCCCTAAGGCAGCCCTGGCACTCCCGGCTCCGAATCCCACACATCCCCCCTCGCACCGACAGCCGCCCCGGCACTGCTTCCTCCTGTCCCGCCCCGAGTCCACATCCTGCTGGGCTGTCCCTGTGCCAGCTCACTCTGTACCCGGGGTCTCCTGGCTTTGCCCATTAACCATTTCCCTCCTGCAGCAAGCAGCAACCTCGTCTCCCGAGCTCCGCGGAGCCTGCTGACTCGCTGTCTGGCCACGGGGCAGGCCTCCTGCTCCGGCTCATGGCCAGCCTATCAGCACCTTGCGGCCTGGTCCCTCTGCCCATTCCTGTCGTCACCCACAGGGAGATCTCCCAGGCAAGTATGGCTCCTGGGACACTTCGGGCCGGGACCCGCAGCCAGGGAGCTGCTGGCTGAGCCTGCGGCTCTCCTCCGCCAGCCATAGGGAGTCATGGAGACAACTGACCCCAGCACCAGCTGCTCCAAGCCAGGGTCTCTCCCTGTAGTGTGTGCCCAGGCGCAGCAGGAGTGGGGCTGGGATCCCAGGCCCAGGGGGCTGCAGCTGCCGCCCGAGCCAGGCTCTCTTGGCCATGGCTGACCAGGGCTTCACGTCTTCTCTCCTCTGCAGTTGTTAAGCAGAGACACCAGCTTGGCGGAGCTTGTGAGTGGGCCTTCCCCTGAGGCGGGGGACAGCCCCAGGTGGGTGCGGCCGGCCTTCGGCCCCACCAGGAGCGGCAGCTGTGCCAACAGATCCACTCCACTGCCCGCCAGCATCCAGGTAGGGGACCCTGCCCTGCTCACGGTGGCTGCATAGGGTTCGGGGAGGGTCCCTGCCTTGGGCCAGCCCCTTCCTCTGTGAGCCGCAGCCCTTCCGGGAGAAGGCCAGGCCTGGACCGCACTCCTCTGGCGAGCCCCGGGGAGCTGGGCCGCAGAGCTGGCCCGGGCTGGAAACCCTGCACGTTCCTGTCCTGCCCTGTCCTGGGCCGGAGGGCAGGCTGACGGGGACGGGGGGACGGGACTGGCTTGATCCAGGTGAGCAGGTTGTAGGGGAGAACGACTGTGGCAGCTCTAGCAGATGGGTGGTGTGGAGTGTGCGGTGCTGGCTCTGGGCTGGGGGCGGGCTGGCCGCATGGTGGCGGCGCTGGACGGAGGCTGGGGGCGGGCCGGTCCACATGGCGGCGCTGAAATGGAGGCTGGCTTGTGCATCTCCTGGCACGTGTGCCCAGGATCCTGCTGCGTCCTGGCGGGCGCTGTCGTGCTTGCTGACTACGCTGCCAGGTTCCCAAGGGTGGGGTGCCAAGCCGGGCTCTCCGGGGTGCCGGTCCAGCTCCCCTCTGTTCCCCAGAGCTTCTCACAGGACATGCGCGCATGTTCTCCACCGACTGCAAGCGGATGTCGGCAGAGATCTTCGGCCAGACCATGCCTCGGGCAAGCACTGGAGAGCAGGCCTCCATGCAGGTACGTCCTCCGTGTCCTGTGCCGAGCCCCTGCCCGCCGACAGATCCAGTGGCAAGCGCTCATAGCTGACATGTCAAACTGAGAGCAGCTTCCTTCTTGCCCAGGCCGGTCTCCGCCCTGCCCTGCCAAGGCAGCCTGGAGCACTGGCTCTGGTCAGGCCTGCTAGCAGGCCGCTGACACGGCTCTCCCTGCGGGGATCGCTAACCCCAGCATGCTGGGCTGGCTGCAGCCTGAGTCTCTGGGCCTGGTGCTGCCCACAGGCCCAGGCAGTCTTCCCCACTGGTCCCAGTGAGAACTGAAGGTACCTGCTGCTGGGGGCGCAGTGTGAGTGCTGCCCTCCTCCATCCGTCCCTCCTCCAGTGGCGAGTGATTTGGCAGCCAGTGCCCCCTGGGGGCCGAGCTGGCACAGCAGGCTCTTTGGGCCACAGTGGGTCACTGTAAAGTGTTGCCTCGGGGTGGAGCGCAGGGGTGGCTCCAGCCCAGCACGCCAAACGCGTCTGGGGCGGCATGCTGTGGGGGCGTCTGCCGGTCGCCAGGAGGGCGGCAGGCAGGTTGCCTTCGGCGGCATGCCTGCGGAGGGTCCACTGGTCCCGCAGCTTCGGTGGAGCTGTGGGACCAGCGGACCCTCCGCAAGCACGCCTGCGGAAGGTCTACCGAAGCCATGGGACCGGTGACCGGCAGAGTGCCCCCCGTGCTTGGGGCAGCGAAATGTCTAGAGCCGCCCCTGGTGGAGCGTCCCACAAACGGTCCATTGGCCTCACACCAAGTCCTTCCTCCCTCGCCCCAGGATTTGCCCACCTCCTTGCTGGCCCCACCCTCCTCTGGGCTCCAGCCGGGGACCTGGCAGGGTCTGCCTAGTCATACCCCCTCCCTGCTCTGGCTGTCAGCAGGCCCTTCCCACAGCTCCGGATCCGCTCCAGGCTCCCCAAGGTGGGAATTGAACTCCCTGCTGCCGCCCTCGTGTGGCCCTTCCAGCACTCGCCTGGGAGATCTGGGCCTGGCCCCCTGGCCAGTGCTGCCAGCTCTCCCCGGGCACCTCCTGCCTGCAGCAGCCCAGCTGGCCGTCTGCATTGGGCCTACCACACTGTGGAGTTGCACCCGGGTGCCCTGAAGAGCTCCCCAGCTCCCTGTAATCCTTGCAGTGCCAGTGTGGGGCATACACCCCTCACAGCTCCCTCCAGCCATGGCAGGGGTAATGTTGCCCCCTTCCCCGCCTCTTTCAGACCTGCCCAGCTCCCCAGGTGAGTAAGCCTTGGCCGCCACTCAGACTGTCCTGGGCCAGGTTCTGCAGGGCATCCAGCTGCTCCCACGCGAGTCCCAGGTGCCCGCGCTCACCCATGTCATTACAGCCTTTGTGGAAGCCTGGATGGACCACATTCTCACCCAGAAAATCAAGTTCAGGTAATGGAGCTCACGGGGTGGGGGGCTGCGGGTTAGGATTGGGGGGCACTAGCAGAGCCGGGGGGCGCCCAGAGCTGGGGTACCAGGGGGCTGTGGGTCAGGATTGGGGGGCGCCCAGGGCTCGGGTCCCAGGAGGCTGTGAGTCAGAATTGGGGGCGCCCAGGGCTGCGATCTCTTCCGTACTCTCACCCGGGGCTCCCCAGCCTGCAGGGTGCCTTGCAGCTGAAGCAGGACTTCGACACGGTGCGGCAGCTGGTGCAGTCAGAGGAGTCTGGCCTGTCGCCTGAGATCAAGCAGTCGGTGCTGTCGCTGCGCATCTTCCAGCAGATGGACAACGCCATTGTCTGCCTCTTGCAGCAGCCCAGCAGCAAGGCCTGCCTGCCCTCCCACACCTGGGAGTCCTTCCGCAAGTGCTGTGAGTGCTGTGGGGCTGGGCTGGAGGGGCCAACAGGCTGCACTGCCCCAGCCAGGTGCATGAGGGCAGGTCAGAGATCGGAGCCCGGACATGCCCAGAGATGGGCTCTGTTGGGTGCTGTTCCCGGCGCACAATCAGTGTGCATGTGCTGTGCACGCGGAGTCCTGCTCCCAGGCCTGGGGACCAGCTGGACTTGCTCAGCTCTGCACCGGCTGTGGGGGAGCACTGGGGAGTGCTGTGGTGCCTTGGTCCATGGACCCCCCATAGCTAACTACCCCTCACAAGCCCCCTGCCCCACAGCTAACCTTCCCCCTGCCCCACCCAGGCTAATTACCTCTCACAACCCCCGCACAACTAACCTTCCCCCTGCCCCCCACAGGCTAAACTAACCATCTCATACCCCCCCCAGCTAACCTCCCTCTGCCCCCGCCCACAGCTAACCTGCCCTTGCCCCTCACTTCCCTGGCTAACCTCTCCTAGCTTCACTCCCCCGGCTAACCTCCCCTCATGCCCCCCCCCGCTGACATCTCCTCTCTTGGCCCAGGCTCACACAATGGTGTCCGACACAGGACTTCCCCACTGGCAGCCTGAACAGCCTGAGAGCCTGGACGTGCAGGCCTTGCGCAACAGCACCGCCCTGAGACCAGAGCTCCGACCCCTCAGCTACCTGCAAGGCAGCTGCACCCCGGAGTCCTACCTCCTGGCACCCAGCAGGAGTGGCTCTCCCTGCGGCTGCACAGCACACGGCGCTAGGGGCCCAGCCTGCCCGCACCAAGAGGAGCCCTGATAGCTGGGCTCCCGTATGCATGGGTAAATACAGCAGCCAAGTAGCCTCAAAGCTCCATGGCTCTGTGGTCTGTTCTACCCCCATGGGATCCGCTGCCCCCCGGCCTGGCCAGCCAAGGCGTGCCTGGCAGCAGGACTGGCACCATGGTTTGTGGCGCCCTAGCTGCGGGGGTCCTTCCGCGCTCCGTCGTGGGCAGTTTGGCGGGGGGGGGGGGGGCTTTCCACGCTCCCTGTCTCCGGGGCACTTCAGCGCGGTCCCAGAGCAAGTGAAGGACCCGCTGCAGAATTGCCGCGAAGACCTGGAGCGTAGAAGGACCCCTGCCGAATTGCCACCCCCCAAATCCTGGTGCCCTAGGCGACCACCTAGGTTGCCTAAATGGAAACGCCGACCCTGCCTGGCAGGGTGGCCATTCCCTGACCTGCCTCCTGGAGCACACCACAGCCCACTCTCCCCTGGGACTACATATCCAGCATGCAATGAGCCTCTGCAAGGACAGCTGGGCGCAGAACTCCCTGAGCCAAGGCCCCCAAGCCATCAGCAGGAGAGGGCTGGGGCTGGCTCCTGTCTGAGCTGCCCCTGGGCAGGCTCTCTGCCTGGCCAGCTCTGGCAGGGAGCCGCTGCTTGAGCAGGGTGGCAGACAGCCTATGTGTGTCTGGGGGAGCCCGCTGCCCCACAAACAGCTCGGCCCAGTGACTCTGGCCTGGCTGCATGGACCAGGCGCCCTGCAACTATGAACAGCCCCGTGCCCCTGGCCCGGCACTGGGGTCAGCGCCCCTACTGAGCCCAAACCTGCTCCTGCAGCACAGATCCTCTAGCACCATGCCAGGGCATTAGCGCCCCTACTGCCCAGCCCTGCTGAGCTCCTGGGATCTGAGCCGTAAGACACACCGGTCTTGTGGCTGCATGGAGCAGCTTGCAGGCTACTTCGTGGGCAGTGTCGCTGCAGCTCCAGGCCGCGGGGAGTCCTGGAAAGGGAACGGCCCTGGGGCTCTGAGCTGTGTTCTGCTTGCTGTGGGCACGCACAGGGCAGAAGTTAGTTCCTCAGTCTTAGCTCCTTACAACTAAATCAGTGGCAGAGACCAGTGTGAGTTCACCAAAGGCACGTGCCTGGGTGTGGTGATGACTCCTTTCCATTTGGGGTTTGGTGGGTTGTACATGACCCCCGAGTGACAGCTCCTCACCGCTGCCTGTCCACCGCAGCTCCTCCTGAGCAGTAGCTGTTATGGGTCACCGCTGCCCCACTGCTACTTTGGTCGTGGAGTTTGACTAAGGAGCTGGGTTTTCACTGGCTCCTCGTGACAGAATAAATCTCCTCTCTCAGCTGGCTCTGGTGTGGCTGAGCTGTGGAACTCCGGACTTCAAAGAAAAATGTTCACAAATCAGTGGCTCCTCCCCAAACACCCCCTTGGAAGGTTTGGAGTGGTAACAGGGTTATCAGTGACCCATGGCCTTGCCAGTAAGGGACTGCGAGTGTTGGTTGGTTGTTCTCTGTGAGAGCTGCATGGCTCGACTGTGGGCCCTGGACTGACGAGAACATAGAACAGCCAGACTGGGTCAGACCAATGCTCCTCTAGCCCAGTGTGTCCTGTCAGCCGTCTGGCCAGTGTCAGCTTCCAGAGGGAGTGAACAGAACAGGGAATCGTCAGTGATCCATCCCCTGTCGCCCACTTGGCTGCTGGCAAACAGGAGAGAGGAGACAGGTCTGTATCTCAGGGAAGGCCCTTGTTGCTGGGAACCCCTGGGGCTTTGAACAAACGTGTGTTGACTGTGTATTCCGCCCTGTTTGCGAGGGAGAGAGCTGAGCAGTGAGCTTAATCCAGGTCACCTGCCAAGTAACAGGAGGGGCAAACTGGGGAGAGGTCAGAGAGGCAGCTTGATCCTGTCTAAGGTAATGGCTCTAACCATGGATGAGGGAACTGCTGCTCTGCCCTGCCCTGCCCTGCCCTGGCTGTGCTGGTTTTGTCTGCCAGAGACAGAACATATTTCCGCCTACACCAGAGGAGAAGAGACTGGTCTGGTACCATACGTCACAACGATGTCCAAGAAGTTTTTGTTTTCCTGCATGCTGCAGAGCCAGATTCAGACAACGTTGTCCCGCTGCCCCAAGGGAAAGGATCAGCAACGAGGGAAGTGGAGCGAGGAGGAACCAAAGCAGCAGACTGGCAACGTCTGACCGAGAGAGCACAGAGCCAGGAGTGTCTCAGCCCAGCTAGACCGATCAAAATGTGTTCAGATACTCAGCAAATCAAGGACAGGAGAACCTGGAACAAAAATATACAGAGGACAAACCCGGGGCTGGGGGGCGTTGTGGTCTGAAATAAGCAGCTACAGCTAGAGTTGTTTCCACCATTGCAAGAATGCAACCAGTCATCAGTGGTGACTCCAAGAGGAGTGGAAGAGAATTCAGGCAGGGACACGAGCCCACGGGACAGTGCTGTCTGCCCACGTGAAAACAGGAGCTGTAACCACGGGATTCAGAGGCTGGCTGGCAGGTCTCCCCCAGGGCTGCTGACGCACATTGGAACCAATGACACAGCAGCCCATAGAACCACACAGATTATAGGAGGCCTCGGGCAACTTGGAAGGGAGCAGAAGTAAAGGGAAGTCCAAGTGAGCGTCTTTGAGAGTCCACCGGCCCCCGTGTGACAAGGCAGAAAGTGTTGCAAGTGATCTCTTGGCTACATGACTGGTGTGCGGCTGAAGGCTTTGGGTTGGTTCAACATGGTGTCCCTGGTTTCTGTTTGCCAGAAGCTGGGACTGGGTGACAGGATGGATCACTTGATGATTCCCTGTTCTGCTCATTCTCTCTGGGGCACCTGGCACTGGCCAGTCGGCAGACAGGACACTGGGCTAGATGGACCATTGGTCTGACCCAGTCTGGCCGTTCTTATGTAAGATTAGGCCGTGTTCCAGTGGGACAGCACAAGGAAGTTGAAAGAAAACAAGATGGATTTTGGTCTTCAGATCAAAGTGTAGTGACTTTGGTCTTTTCCAATCCCATTCATTGACTGCAGACAAAAGTGAGATGTTCCCACACCGCACAACTAGCTTTCAGCTGCCCCCTCTGCTGCAAAGGAGACACGAGCCACAGCCGGTGTCCTGACTGCCATTAAAGTGTACGAGGCCACATTGCTGCTGTCTGAGTCTCACAGCATCACTGAAGCCACGAGCCGGTTCAACTACCAGCAGCATATAGGGACAGAGTGGGTTCCTCGAAAGGGCGTGGGGGTTCTGCTGGTGGCCTCTGTTTTCTGTGTTGGAAGCAAGGGGGAGCAGCAGTGTGCGTTAAGCTAGGCTTGGCATATCCGTGTAGAGTTAATACACGTGATTATTTGGGAGCCAGCTGCCATGGGACAGGGCACTGCCCACAGCCACCACCCGCTAGCCCACAGCCGCCCACTGCAGGGTAGGGCACTGCCTGCCAGGAGCCCACAACCGCCATGGGGCAGGGCACTGCCCATAGCCACCACCCATGAGCCCAGAGCCACCCCGGTGCACCACACTGCCCACCACAAGCCCACAGCTGCACCACAGGTCAGGGCACCGTTCGCTGCAAGCCCACAGCGCCCAAGAGCCAGTGGATGGGTGATGGATCAGCACAGAGAGGCAACCCCTCAACCGGGCCCCAGGGCCAGCCTCCTCTTGCTGGGCAGGGGGTGAGGGGCAACAGCCATTGCTGGGCTGCCCACACTGCTCTGGCTGCATCCCAGAAACGCCCCCTCCTTCCTCTGCCAGCCCTGCCCGATGCAGGAGCCTGCTTCCCGGAAGCTCCCCTGGGAGCAGGAGGGGGGAGTGGAGAGCAGCTGGACAAGCTGCCTGGTGTCAGTGCTCTGAGCCCGCGTGGATGTGCAGGGAGGCTACGCCTGCACCCCCAGGCCCCAGGAACAGCCTGAGAAGGTGCAGCATGGTGCAGCATTACCCTGCAGCGCTCCTGGCTGGGTCCATGCAGCTGGGCTGGGTGGCAGGGAGGCAGAAAGGTGGTGGTGTAGGATGGGGGAAACCGGGCATAGGAACTGGGGAGGGTGATGGAGGAGGGGCTGGCAGGCACTGAAGCATTTACAAAGGAATCCCAGAGCTGAGCGCTGCAGCCTCCTTTCACCTTGGGGCTAGGCAAGTCCTGAGCTCCCCCTGTGGTGGGTTGGTCCCCCAAGGGTTTGCCATCCCCCCCATTCCTTTGTCTCTGAGGAATAGTTCTTAGGCCACTGCTCCCTTGTCATCCAGCCAAGCTCCATGCCCAGCCTCCATCAGGGGTCCCGGGTCCCTGCTCCCTCTGGCTCCTGCACATCCCTTCCAGTTCTAGGAGATAAGTATATCTCCATATATTATATTATGTCCACCACAGTGAATTGCAGAGAGAGCCAAGGGGCAGCCCGGCCATGGGCCCATTGCACTGGTGGGGAGGCCCACAGCAAGGGAGGGAGCAGCCGCAGGTTCCTAGGCAGAGCCCTGGGGTCTACTTTGCCCCCTGAGGTGGCTGGAAGTTGGGGCCATACTTCCCCTACACACTGTCAGCCAGAGGCTGGGGTCAAGACAGATCTGGCCTCCAGCCCTCTGGTCTCCCTGTCCCCTACCACCTTCAGCTCTCCCAGCATGGGGCCTGCAGTGTTCTTGCCCCTGTGTGTGAGTGGTGGGCTTTAGCTGACAGCGGGGGCCTTGCAGGCAGTTTCCATCATGGGGAGAAAGGGCTGATTCAAGTCAGCCGGTATTGCTGTGGCACAGTCCAGTTCATTCACAAACAACACACTAGGTCCTGGTTCCCTGGACACAGCAGAAGTATGCAGGTAGTTCCCTTACTAGTCCCATGTCTGCCCCTCCAGCCAGCCCTGAGCCTCAGCAGCACTGTGCTCCCTCTCCAGGCCATGGCGACCACTGCTTCTCTCGCTGCCTGCTCCTTTCTCTGGGCTTTCTCACACCCAGATACAAGAGCTGCATCAGTCAATGCCCAAGCTCCTGTGTGACAACCAGTTCCCAGGAAATTCCATCAGCCTCAGGGCTTACCTCTGGGTCTGGCCTTGCCAGTACTTTGCGTAGTAGCTCTCCTTTCTTTCAGCTCTCACAACACAACAGGGCATTTAATTGCCCCTTAATTTTGCCCAGGTGAAGGACAGTTAGCACACTCCTCACCCAGATCTGTCACTCCTGGCTGCCCCCTTCCAGCACAACCCTGTTCAGGGCAAGGATCACTGGGGTTGGGCCCAAGAGAGAGCAGTGGGGTGTGATACTGGGGTCTCAGGGATGGATCCAGTGCACAGACCTAGACCCCTGGTCTCCTATCTACCCCCCACCCACTGCATGGGCTGGTGGGGTCCCCAGAAGAACCATGACTGAGCCCAGTCCTTGTCCCCCTCCCCTTCCCAGATCCATGGGTCAGTCTGCTCCCTGCCCCCCACCGCGGAGTCCAGGGTCAGTTCGCTCCCTGCCCCCCCCCCGCGGAGTCCAGGGTCAGTCCGCTTCCTGCCCCCCTCACAGTCCTGGGTCAGTCCGCTCCCTGCCCCCGCCCGGAGCCCTGGGTCAGTCCGCTCCCTGCCCCCCCCCGCCCGGTGAGAGGCCAGGGGATTGGGGAGGAACTGGGGTCAGGGAGCTGCATGGTGAGGCAGGGGTGTGCCCCAAGGCAAGAGGAGGGACAGGGGGATGCAGGGAGGGAAGTAGGGGGGCAGGGAGGCCTGCACTTGAGGCAGGGGTGTGCCCCCAAGGCAGCAGGAGGGCAGGGAGGGAAGGTGGGGGGGCCAGGGAGCCTCCCCGTGAGGGCAGGGGTGTGCCCGCAAGGCAGCAGGAAGGGGCAGGGATGCAGGGAGGGAAGGGGGGGGCAGGGAGCCTGCACTGTGAGCACCCCAACAGCAGAGGACAGGAGGGAAGTTGGGGGGCAGGGAGCCTCCACGGTGAGGCAGGGGTCCCCAAGGCAGCGGAGGAGGGGCAGGAGGGAAGTGGGGGCAGGGAGGCCTCCACAAGTGAGGCCAGGGGTGGCCCAAGGCAGCAGGAGGGCAGGGGGATCAGGGAGGGAAGTCGGGGGGCCAGGAGCCTGCAATTCGGTGAGGCAGGGGTGTGCCCCAAGGCAGCGGAGGGGCAGGAGGGAAGTGGGGGGGGCAGGGAGCCTCCACGGTGAGGACAGGGGTGTGCCCCAAGGCAGCAGGAGGGGCAGGGGGATGCAGGGAGGGAAAGTGGGGGGGGGCAGGGAAGCCTGACACCTGTGAGCAGGGGTGTGCCCGCAAGGCAGCAGGAGGGGCAGGGAGGGAAGTGGGGGGGGGCCAGGGACTCCACAGTGAGGCAGGGGTGTGCCGCCGAGGCAGCAGAGGGGCCGGGGGACCTGCACTGGCAGCTGCACCTCACCTTTCTTCTTGGGGAGGCCCACGGCCCATTGACCATTCGCGAACTTCCTGCGTTGTCTGTAGCCTGGGCTGGGCTGGGGTCGGGGTCTGGGGCTCCCCCCTCGGGGGCCGGCTCCCGGTGGAGTTCCCCGGGCGAGGTGCGCCGCAGGACGGCCGCTTGGCTTGGCCTTAGAGCCGAGCTTCGTGCAGGGCCTTCTCCTGTGGGGTCCAGGGCAGGGACCGTCGGCCATCCATCACTCCTCCTCCAGAGCCTCGTCCCTGAGCCTGCCATGGCCCGTGCCTGACAAGGGATGCTGTGTCAGAGACGCCCCGTGACCTCCCACGCCCGCATCCCAGAGCAGCAAACTGGGAGCAGGGCTGCCCACAGAGCCCTTCCTTTCCACATACACCCGCGACTAGTCCGCGGCCTGCCTCAGCAAGGGCGCTCTAGCAGCAGCTGGCTGTGAGTGCACACAGCTCCAGACAGACTCCACACCTAGAGGGGAAGTGGAGA
>NC_133773.1:146775162-146776584 GCF_003597395.2 Chelonoidis abingdonii | reverse complement strand
TGCTGCCTTGGGGCACACCCCTGCCTCACAGTGCAGGCTCCCTGCCCCCACTAACTTCCCTTCTCGCATCCCCCTGGCCCCTCCTGCTGCCTTGGGGCACACCCCTGCCTCACAGTGCAGGCTCCCTGCCCCCACCAACTTCCCTTCTCGCATCCCCCTGGCCCCTCCTGCTGCCTTGGGGCACACCGCTGTCTCGCGGTGCAGCCTGCAGTCCCTCCTGGTTCACTGCTGCCCCACATTGCAGCTCCCAAGTCCCCCCACCCGACACAGTGCAGCCCCTGCTCCCTCCCCACCACTCCCGCTGCCCCAAAGACACAGGGATCCTCCTCTCTATCTCCCTCAATCCCCACGCAGTCCCCTGCTCTTCCTGTGCTGGGTGGGAGCCGCTCCTTCCATGTGCTGTGGGTTTGCTTGGCCCCACTGAACTCACTACACTTGTGACACAGTCATGCCTGGGCTGGGAGCCTGCTGCTCTGGTGCCCAGCTCTGTCCTGGGCTTGGGGTGCTGAGCAGTGCACTTCCCTTGCCCAGAGCCCCCCGGTCCACTTTCTGTAGCAGGCAGAGCTGAGTTGGTGCCCAGCTGGGATGCTGTGGCCCATGGGGGTGGCTGAACCTGTGTGTCTCCTGCAGGTGGCGCTGGGGGCAAGGGCGTGTGGGGTGCCCCTGGCCTGGTGTACGGGTACCAGGAGCCCGACGCACGGGACCCCAACTACGACGAGTCATCTCAGGTACGTTCCCAAGGGCAGTGCAGTGTGGCACAGTCCCAGGCCCCTTCCTCCCTCCCCCCGGAGCCCAGTGTCACAGAGCTTGGACCTCAGCACCCATCCACTGCTGCCCCTGGCCTGCCTGCCTGCCCCCACTCAGCCATGCCAGCTGCTCTGGACTGGTGCTCATGTGGGTGGGGCCTGTCTCACTGGGGGTGCCGCTCGCTGTGAGCCCCTCTGCCCCTCTCTACAGGGCGACACGGTCTATGCCACAGTGACGCCGGAGCTGGAGGAGGGGGAGCTGGAGAAGAATGTGCACCCCATGGTGCTGGAGTACTTTGAGCACGGGGACACCCTTGAGGTGATGGTGAGTCTGGAGAGTCAAACCTCCCCCGCCCCCCCCCGGCGGGCTTTTGGTCTGGGAGGATTTCAGGGGCCACATCTCTCTGGCTAGGCCCGGGGGCCCCTGTAATACCAGAGAAGGGCACTGGGAGCCGTCGAGGGAGGAAGAGGATGGCGTGGGGATAGGCTGGGAGCAGTCGAGGGTAGAGGCCGGAGTGGGGCTGGGCTGAAGTGCCGTGCTGGCACAGGAGCTGCTGAGGGAGCTGAACCTGGGCAGCAGGAAGCATGCTGTCCCCTCACTGGCTGTGGCGCTGGGAGCCGTCGAGGGAGGAGGAGGATGGCGTGGGGGTAGGCTGGGAGCAGTCGAGGGTGGAGG
>NC_133773.1:146724068-146775062 GCF_003597395.2 Chelonoidis abingdonii | reverse complement strand
CGCAAGATGCGCAGTGACCCTGGCTGCGGAGCTGCTGTGCAGCCTCAATGAGTCAGTGACACACTATGATAGCGAGCGCTGGATTTGCTGGCCCTGCATGCCATCGCTTCTGTGGATGCCAACTACGTAGATGGTGCAAGCTGCACTGCTTGGTACGGCGTGCCTAGTCCGCCGCCCTCTCCCCTGCCCAGTCTCTCCGACCTGTCCAGGGCTTGGAGATCCTATCAACCACCTGCTTGAGGGCGACCAGGCCTGTGAGCTGAAGCCTCTGGCGAGTCACGGGACTGACCCCACTCGCCACTTCCGGCGCAAAGGATGAAGTGGGGTGTTGGTCCCAGGCTCTATGCCCATTGATCGGGTGTTGGCGTGCTGGCAGCTGAAGAGAGGCACGGCTGGCTGCCCACGACTCCACCAGCTTCCTTCTGCAGCGGTATGCACAGAGGGAAGCCTGGAACAAAGTGCATCTGGGAGAGTGGCTGTGGTGCCTTGGTCCCATGATCCCGCAGCCAGCAGGAGACAGAAGTGGGGTCCCCTGGGCCCCGCCATAGTGGGCGGCCTCCTGAGCCTCCCTGAGGAGCTGCAGGTGCTGTGCAGGGAGACAAGGAGCTCCTGGACCTTGTTCTGGGAGTCCTTGGTGCCTCCCCCACGCTCTGGCACCATGTGCCAAGAGGCCCAAGCAGGAGAAGCCCACAGCAAGGAGGACCAGGAACCCTCATGGCGCCAGCCCGCCAGTCCGGACCTGACGAAGAGGCTGAGCCCGGCCATCCCTGCCAGCTGAAGTCTGTGCGCTGGCTGGACCGCGTTTTAATGCTTCGGAGGCTGCCGAGGTTCTGTATCACAGTACGCCCACTCTTCTGGAGGCCACCGCCACCTCGCTGGCCCATGCACTCTGGAGCTGCGCAGGACAGCAGGCAACAGCCCTGTGGAGGCCTGCCCAGTGCACAGAAGGCAGCAAGCCTGCGCTGGCACAGGACTGAGCCAGGCACTGAGTCAGGTGAGTGAGGGCGGGACCAGGAACATGGGGCCTATCCCTCATAGGGCAACAACTGGCTTCCAATCCGTCTCAGGTGGTGCCACCTGGTCTGGTTATAGAGGGTGGAATGGGGCACAGGGTCTTCCTCTCCAGGGGGTGCTGGCTCTCATCCACCCGGGGCAGGGATTGGCTGGATTGAGGGCAAGGTATAGGAATGAGTCTTTCCTCTCCGGGGAACCTGCTCTGATCCGGACCAGCCGGGGACTGCTGGCTCTGGGGGGAGGGTTTGGACACGGGTGTCTCCCCCTCTGAGGGCGCTGGCTCCTCCACGTTAACGGGTTTTGGTGCCCAGATATCCCCTTACCCATCAGGGCTGTGGCAATGGCTCCTAGTGCAGGAAGTTGGGGTCTCAGGCCAGGGGTCTGCCCCGCCTGGCAGTATCATGGCTCCTAGTTGGCACCAGCAGTGGGAAAGCCAAGGCTGATGGCTGATTCCTCCCTCCTCCGCTGGGGCCTGTGCCCAGAAGGGGCAGGGCCTGTCCTCAGGGCCAGCTTTAGGAAGTGCGGGGCCCATTTGAACATTTTGGCAGGGCCCGCAGGATGACTAAAAAAAAAAAAAGGTAAAAAAAATGCCGTTCATTTCTTCCATGTATTATTTACTTTCCATAACTATATAAATAATAACAAAATTATATATTACGTACATTGTGTCATATTATAAATATCAAGTTGGTTAAGAGGAACTTTATTGTACACCTCAGGCAGGGCAGGGGGTGTGGGGCTAGCTGTGGGCAGGGCAAGGGGTGCAGCAGGGGCTGGCTGTGCGCAGGAGGTGAGGGTACAGCACATCCTGTATGGTGAGTGCCTCCTCCTCCTCCCTCCCCCACCAGGGTAGTAGCAGCGGCCATGGGCTCGGGGGCTATTTAAAGGGCCCGGGGCTCCCCTGCTTCCACCCTCCCAGCCCTTTAAATAGCCGTGGGAGCCCTAGGGAAGCGGCGGGGCTCAGGTGGCTATTTAAAGGATCGAGGCAGCTGCAGCAGCAGCTGAGCCTGGGGCTCTTGCCCGTACGCCATACCAGGGCTTGGACATGGGGCCCGATTTGGGGGAATCAGGCGAATCAGCCTAAAGCCAGCCCTGCCTGTCGTGGTGCTCACCCCCATGTTTGCTTGCAGCCTGCGTGCCCCTAGAGTGCGAAGCGGCGCTGCAGCGTCTGTGCCTGTGTCTGATCTCTCAGGCTGTCTTCCAGAGCTGGGACCGAGGTAAGGCCCAGGGGCTGCTGGCCTGGGGTCCCTGTGGCCAGCAGGAGTGCTGTGAGGAGGCCTGGCTGCTGGCACTGGGACTGGAGGGGCTCTGGGAACAGGGAGCCCTGCGTGGGGTACTTTGGGGACACGCTGGGAGTGGGGAGGCTCTGTGGTGACCTCCAGGGGACAGGGGCAGGGTGTTTCAGGGACCCAGGTGGTGGCAGCATCTCCCTCCCCCACCGTGGTGCTCTCCCCTCTCCGCAGGGTTCTGCCAGGCCCTGGGTTCCAGCCTCAGAGATAAGTGCGTACCTGGGGCTAGGACAGTGGGCACGGCGCACAGCAGGACTGCCCAGCTGCTCCGGGAGCTCCACCCTCCCCTGGCCTTCGCCCTGAAATGCCTGCAGCCTCCGCTCACTGCAAGGACTGGTGAGTGAGGACTCTCTCGGCTGCAGGGCTGGAGACTCGGGGAGGCGGAGCAGGGTTCTGTATCAGCCAGAGGGGGCGCTCACCATGAGGGCGGTTCCTCGTGGGGACATGTGCCCCAGTGCTTTGCTGAGAAATCAGCTTCTAGGGCCCTGGCAATGCCAGTTCACCCCACCTCTAGGCCACCCTGGGTGCTGCCCGGCCCCACTCCCATGCCCCTAAGGCAGCCCCTGGCACTTCCCGGCTCCGAATCCCCACACCATCCCCCTCGCACCGACAGGCCGCCCCGGCACTGCCTTCCTCCCTGTCCCGCCCCGCGAGTCCACATCCTGCTGGGCTGTCCCCTGTGCCAGCTCACTCTGTACCACGGGGTCTCCTGGCTTTGCCCATTAACCCATTGTCCCTCCCTGCAGCAAGCAGCAACCTCGTCTCCCCGAGCCTCCGGCTGGAGCTGCTGACTCGCTGTCTGGCCACGGGGCAGGCCTCCTGCTCCTGGCTCATGGCCAAGGCCTATCAGCACCTTGCGGCCTGGTCCCTCTGCCCATTCCTGCTCGTCACCCAGGGAGATCTCCAGGCAAGTATGGCTCCTGGGACACTTCCTCGGGCCGGGACCCGCAGCCAGGGAGCTGCTGGCTGAGCCTGCGGCCTCTCCCTCCGCCAGCCATAGGGAGTCATGGAGACAACTGACCCCAGCACCAGCTGCTCCCAAGCCAGGGTCTCTCCCTGTAGTGTGCCCAGGCGCAGCAGGAGTGGGGCTGGGATCCCAGGCCCAGGGGGGCTGCAGCTGGCCCCGAGCCAGGCTCTCTTTGGCCATGGCTGAGCTCAGGGCTTCACGTCTTCCTCTCCTCTGCAGTTGTTAAAGGCAGAGACCACCAGCTTGGCGGAGCTTGTGAGTGGGGCCTTCCCTGAGGCGGGGGACAGCCCCAGGTGGGTGCGGCCGGCCTTCGGCTCCCACCAGGAGCGGCAGCTGTGCCAACAGATCCACTCCACTGCCGCCAGCATCCAGGTAGGGGACCCTGCCCTGCCTCACGGTGGCTGCATAGGGTTCGGGGAGGGTCCCTGCCTTGGGCCAGCCCCTTCCTCTGTGAGCCGCAGCCCTTCCGGGAGAAGGGGCCAGGCCTGGCCGCACTCCTCTGGCGAGCCCCGGGGAGCTGGGCCGCAGAGCTGGGCCCGGGCTGGAAACCCCTGCACGTTCCTGTCCCCTGCCCTGTCCTGGGCCGGAGGGCAGGGCTGACGGGGGACGGGGGGGACGGGACTGGCTGTGATCCAGGTGAGCAGGTTGTAGGGGGAACGACTGGTGGCAGCTCTAGTCAGATGGGTGGTGTGGAGTGTGCGGTGCTGGCTCTGGGCTGGGGGCGGGGCTGGCCGCATGGTGGCGGCGCTGGCTCTGGGCTGGGGGCGGGGCTGGCCGCATGGTGGCGGCGCTGGACGGAGGCTGGGGGCGGGGCCGGCTCCACATTGGCGGCGCTGAATGGAGGCTGGCTTTGTGCCATCTCCTGGCACGTGTGCCCAGGATCCTGCTGCGTCCTGGCAGGGCGCTGTCGTGCTTGCTGGACTAAGCTGCCAGGTTCCCAAGGGTGGGGGTGCCAAGCCGGGCTCTCCCGGGGGTGCCGGTCCAGCTCCCCCTCTGTTCCCCAGAGCTTCTCACAGGACATGCTGCGCATGTTCTCCACCGACTGCAAGCGGATATCGGCAGAGATCTTCGGCCAGACCATGCCTCTGGGCAAGCACTGGAGAGCAGGCCTCCATGCAGGTACGTCCCTCCGTGTCCTGTGCCGAGCCCCTGCCCGCCGACAGATCCAGTGGGCAGAGCGGCTCATAGCTGACATGTCAAACTGAGAGCAGCTTCCTTCTTGCCCAGGCCGGTCCCGGCCCTGCCCTGCCAAGGCAGCCTGGAGCACTGGCTCTGGGTCCAGGCCCTGCTAGCAGGCCGCTGACACGGCTCTCCCTGCGGGGATCGCTAACCCCAGCATGCTGGGCTGGCTGCAGCCTGAGTCTCTGGGCCTGGTGCTGCCCCACAGGGCCCAGGCCAGTCTTCCCCACTGGTCCCAGTGAGAACTGAAGGTACCTGCTGCTGGGGGCGCAGTGTGAGTGCTGCCCTCCTCCATCCCGTCCCTCCCTCCAGTGGGCGAGTGATTTGGCAGCCAGTGCCCCCTGGGGGCCGAGCTGGCACAGCAGGCTCTTTGGGGCCACAGTGGGTCACTGTAAAGTGTTGCCCTCGGGGGTGGAGCGCAGGGGTGGCTCCAGGCCCCAGCACGCCAAACGCGTGCTTGGGGCGGCATGCTGTGGGGGGCGCTCTGCCGGTCGCCAGGAGGGCGGCAGGCAGGTTGCCTTCGGCGGCATGCCTGCGGAGGGTCCACTGGTCCCGCAGCTTCGGTGGATGGCCATGGCTGAGCTCAGGGCTTCACGTCTTCCTCTCCTCTGCAGTTGTTAAAGGCAGAGACCACCAGCTTGGCGGAGCTTGTGAGTGGGGCCTTCCCTGAGGCGGGGGACAGCCCCAGGTGGGTGCGGCCGGCCTTCGGCTCCCACCAGGAGCGGCAGCTGTGCCAACAGATCCACTCCACTGCCGCCAGCATCCAGGTAGGGGACCCTGCCCTGCCTCACGGTGGCTGCATAGGGTTCGGGGAGGGTCCCTGCCTTGGGCCAGCCCCTTCCTCTGTGAGCCGCAGCCCTTCCGGGAGAAGGGGCCAGGCCTGGCCGCACTCCTCTGGCGAGCCCCGGGGAGCTGGGCCGCAGAGCTGGGCCCGGGCTGGAAACCCCTGCACGTTCCTGTCCCCTGCCCTGTCCTGGGCCGGAGGGCAGGGCTGACGGGGGACGGGGGGGACGGGACTGGCTGTGATCCAGGTGAGCAGGTTGTAGGGGGAACGACTGGTGGCAGCCTGAAGAGCTCCCCAGCTCCCTGTAATCCTTGCAGTGCCAGTGTGGGGCATACACCCCTCACAGCTCCCTCCAGCCATGGCAGGTAATGTTGCCCCCTTCCCCGCCTCTTTCAGACCTGCCAGCTCCCCAGGTGAGTACGCCTTGGCCGCCACTCAGACTGTCCTGGGCCAGGTTCTGCAGGCATCCAGCTGCTCCCACGCGAGTCCCAGGTGCCCCGCGCTCACCCATGTCATTACAGCCTTTGTGGAAGCCTGGATGGACCACATTCTCACCCAGAAAATCAAGTTCAGGTAATGGAGCTCACGGGGTGGGGGGCTGCGGGTTAGGATTGGGGGCACTAGCAGAGCCGGGGGGCGCCCAGAGCTGGGGTACCAGGGGGGCTGTGGGTCAGGATTGGGGGGCGCCCAGGGCTCGGGTCCCAGGAGGCTGTGAGTCAGAATTGGGGGCGCCCAGGGCTGCGATCTCTTCCGTACTCTCACCCGGGGCTCCCCAGCCTGCAGGGTGCCTTGCAGCTGAAGCAGGACTGGGGGCAAGGGCAGGTTAGCTGTGGGACGGGGGCAGAGGGGAGGTTAGCTGGGGGGGGGGGGGGTCATGAGAGGTAGTTAGCCTGTGGGGGCAGGGGAAGGTTAGTTGTGCGGGGGTTGTGAGAGGTAATTAGCCTGGGTGGGGCAGGGGAAGGTTAGCTGTGGGCAGGGGCTTGTGAGGGTAGTTAGCTATGGGGGGTCCATGGACCAAGGCACCACAGCACTCCCCATGCTCCCCCACAGCCGGTGCAGAGCTGAGCAAGTCCAGCTGGTCCCCAGGCCTGGGAGCAGGACTCCGCGTGCACAGCACATGCACACTGATTGTGCGCCGGGAAAGCACCCAACAGAGCCCATCTCTGGGCATGTCCGGGCTCCGATCTCTGACCTGCCTCATGCACCTGGCTGGGGCAGTGCAGCCTGTTGGCCCTCCAGCCCAGCCCCACAGCATCCAGCACTTGCGGAAGGACTCCAGGTGTGGGAGGGCAGGCAGGCCTTGCTGCTGGCTGCTGCAAGAGGCAGACAATGGCGTTGTCCATCTGCTGGAAGATGCGCAGCGACAGCACCGACTGCTTGATCTCAGGCGACAGGCCAGACTCCTCTGACTGCACCAGCTGCCGCACCGTGTCGATGGGAGTCTCACTTCCCTGGCTAACCTCTCCTAGCTTCACTCCCCCCGGCTAACCTCCCCTCATGCCCCCCCCCCGGCTGACATCTCCTCTCCTTGGCCCAGGCTCACACAATGGTGTCCGCACTCAGGACTTCCCCACTGGCAGCCTGAACAGCCTGGAGAGCCTGGACGTGCAGGCCTTGCGCAACAGCACCGCCCTGGAGACCCAGAGCTCCGACCTCCTCAGCTACCTGCAAGGCAGCTGCACCCCGGAGTCCTACCTCCTGAGCACCCAGCAGGAGTGGCTCTCCCTGCGGCTGCACAGCACACGGCGCTGGAGGGTGCCCAGCCTGCCCTGCACCAAGAGTGCGGAGCCCTGAGTAGCTGGGCTCCCCGTATGCATGGTTAGAAATACAGCAGCCAAGTAGCCTCAAAGCTCCATGGCTCTGTGGTTCTGTTCTACCCCCATGGGATCCGCTGCCCCCCGGCCTGGCCAGCCAAGGCGTGCCTGGCAGCAGGACTGGCACCATGGTTTGTGGCGCCCTAGCTGCGGGGGTCCTTCCGCGCTCCCGGTCGGTGGCAGTTTGGGGGGGGGGGGGGCTTTCCACGCTCCCTGTCTCCGGGGCACTTCAGCGGCGGGTCCCAGAGCAAGTGAAGGACCCGCTGCAGAATTGCCGCCGAAGACCTGGAGCGTAGAAGGACCCCCCGCTGCCGAATTGCCACCCCCCCAAATCCTGGTGCCCTAGGCGACCACCTAGGTAGCCTAAATGGAAACGCCGACCCTGCCTGGCAGGGTGGCACATTCCCTGACCTGCCTCCTGGAGCACACCACAGCCACTCTCCCCTTGGGACTACATATCCCAGCATGCAATGAGCCTCTGCAAGGACAGCTGGGCGCAGAACTCCCTGAGCCAAGGCCCCCACAGCCATCAGCAGGAGAGGGCTGGGGCTGGCTCCTGTCTGAGCTGCCCCTGGGCCAGGCTCTCTGCCTGCAGCCAGCTCTGCAGGGAGCCGCTGGCTTGAGCAGGGTGGCAGACAGCCTATGTGTTCTGGGGGGAGCCGCTGCCCCCCACAAACAGCTCGGCCCAGTGACTCTGGCCTGGCTGCATGGACCAGGCGCCCTGCAAACTATGAACAGCCCCGTGCCCCTGGCCCGGCACTGGGGTCAGCGCCCCTACTGAGCCCCCAACCTGCTCCCTGCAGCACAGATCCTCTAGCACCATGCCAGGGCATTAGCGCCCCCTACTGCCACCAGCCCTGCTGAGCTCCTGGGATCTGAGCCGGTAAGACACACCGGTGCTGTGGCTGCATGGAGCAGCTTTGGCAGGCCTCACTTCGTGGGGCAGTGTCGCTGCAGGCTCCAGGCGCTGGGGAGTCCTGGAAAGGGAACGGCCCTGGGGCTCTGAGCTGTGTTCTGCTTGCTGTGGGCACGCACAGGGCAGAAGTTAGTTCCTCAGTCTTAGCTCCTTACAACTAAATCAGTGGCAGAGACCAGTGTGAGTTCACCAAAGGCACGTGCCTGGGTGTGGTGATGACTCCTTTCCATTTGGGGTTTGGTGGGTTGTACATGACACCCCGAGTGACAGCTCCTCACCGCTGCCTGTCCACCTGCAGCTTCCTTCCTGAGCAGTAGGCTGTTATGGGTCACCGCTGCCCCACTGCTACTTTGGTCGTGGAGTTTGACTAAGGAGCTGGGTTTTCACTGGCTCCTCGTGACAGAATAAATCTCCTCTCTCAGCTGCTCTGGTGTGGCTGAGCTGTGGAACTCCCGGACTTGCAAAGAAAAATGTTCACAAATCAGTGGCTCCTCCCCCAAAACACCCCCTTGGAAAGGTTTGGGAGTGGTAACAGGGTATCAGTGACCCCATGGCCTTGCAGGTAAAGGGACTTGCGAGTGTTGGTTGGTTGTTCTCTGTGAGAGCTGCATGGCTCGACTGTGGGCCCTGGACTGACGAGAACATAAGAACAGCCAGACTGGGTCAGACCAATGCTCCTCTAGCCCAGTGTCCTGTCAGCCGTCTGGCCAGTGTCAGGCTTCCCAGAGGGAGTGAACAGAACAGGGAATCGTCCAGTGATCCATCCCCTGTCGCCCACTTGGCTGCTGGCAAACAGGGAGAGAGGAGACAGGTCTGTATCTCAGGGAAGGCCCTTGTTGCTGGGACCCCTGGGGCTTTGAACAAAACTTGTGTTTGACTGTGTATTCCTGCCCTGTTTGCGAGGGAGAGAGCTGAGCAGTGAGGCTTAATCCAGGTCACCTGCCAAGTAAACAGGAGGGGCAAACTGGGGAGAGGTCAGAGAGGCAGCTTGATCCTGTCTAAGGTATGGCTCTAACCATGGATGAGGGAACTGCTGCTCTGCCCTGCCCTGCCCTGCCCTGCCCTGGCTGTGCTGGTTTTGTCTGCCAGAGGACAGAACATATTTCCGGCTACACCAGAGGAGAAGATACTTGGTCTGGTACCATACGTCACAACGATGTCCAAGAAGTTTTTGTTTTCCTGCATGCTGCAGAGCCAGATTCAGACAACATTGTCCCGCTGCCCCAAGGGAAAGGATCAGCAACGAGGGAAGTGGAGCGAGGAGGAACCAAAGCAGCAGACTGGCAACGTCTGACCGAGAGAGCACAGAGCCAGGAGTGTCTCAGCCCAGCTAGACCGATCAAAATGTGTTCAGATACTCAGCAAATCAAGGACAGGAGAACCTGGAACAAAAATATACAGAGGACAAACCCGGGGCTGGGGGGCGTTGTGGTCTGAAATAAGCAGCTACAGCTAGAGTTGTTTCCACCATTGCAAGAATGCAACCAGTCATCAGTGGTGACTCCAAGAGGAGTGGAAGAGAATTCAGGCAGGGACACGAGCCCACGGGACAGTGCTGTCTGCCCACGTGAAAACAGGAGCTGTAACCACGGGATTCAGAGGCTGGCTGGCAGGTCTCCCCCAGGGCTGCTGACGCACATTGGAACCAATGACACAGCAGCCCATAGAACCACACAGATTATAGGAGGCCTCGGGCAACTTGGAAGGGAGCAGAAGTAAAGGGAAGTCCAAGTGAGCGTCTTTGAGAGTCCACCGGCCCCCGTGTGACAAGGCAGAAAGTGTTGCAAGTGATCTCTTGGCTACATGACTGGTGTGCGGCTGAAGGCTTTGGGTTGGTTCAACATGGTGTCCCTGGTTTCTGTTTGCCAGAAGCTGGGACTGGGTGACAGGATGGATCACTTGATGATTCCCTGTTCTGCTCATTCTCTCTGGGGAACCTGGCACTGGCCAGTCGGCAGACAGGACACTGGGCTAGATGGACCATTGGTCTGACCCAGTCTGGCCGTTCTTATGTAAGATTAGGCCGTGTTCCAGTGGGACAGCACAAGGAAGTTGAAAGAAAACAAGATGGATTTTGGTCTTCAGATCAAAGTGTAGTGACTTTGGTCTTTTCCAATCCCATTCATTGACTGCAGACAAAAGTGAGATGTTCCCACACCGCACAACTAGCTTTCAGCTGCCCCCTCTGCTGCAAAGGAGACACGAGCCACAGCCGGTGTCCTGACTGCCATTAAAGTGTACGAGGCCACATTGCTGCTGTCTGAGTCTCACAGCATCACTGAAGCCACGAGCCGGTTCAACTACCAGCAGCATATAGGGACAGAGTGGGTTCCTCGAAAGGGCGTGGGGGTTCTGCTGGTGGCCTCTGTTTTCTGTGTTGGAAGCAAGGGGGAGCAGCAGTGTGCGTTAAGCTAGGCTTGGCATATCCGTGTAGAGTTAATACACGTGATTATTTGGGAGCCAGCTGCCATGGGACAGGGCACTGCCCACAGCCACCACCCGCTAGCCCACAGCCGCCCACTGCAGGGTAGGGCACTGCCTGCCAGGAGCCCACAACCGCCATGGGGCAGGGCACTGCCCATAGCCACCACCCATGAGCCCAGAGCCACCCCGGTGCACCACACTGCCCACCACAAGCCCACAGCTGCACCACAGGTCAGGGCACCGTTCGCTGCAAGCCCACAGCGCCCAAGAGCCAGTGGATGGGTGATGGATCAGCACAGAGAGGCAACCCCTCAACCGGGCCCCAGGGCCAGCCTCCTCTTGCTGGGCAGGGGGTGAGGGACAACAGCCATTGCTGGGCTGCCCACACTGCTCTGGCTGCATCCCAGAAACGCCCCCTCCTTCCTCTGCCAGCCCTGCCCGATGCAGGAGCCTGCTTCCCGGGAGCTCCCCTGGGAGCAGGAGGGGGGAGTGGAGAGCAGCTGGACAGCTGCCTGGTGTCAGTGCTCTGAGCCCGCGTGGATGTGCAGGGAGGCTACGCCTGCACCCCCAGGCCCCAGGAACAGCCTGAGAAGGTGCAGCATGGTGCAGCATTACCCTGCAGCGCTCCTGGCTGGGTCCATGCAGCTGGGCTGGGTGGCAGGGAGGCAGAAAGGTGGTGGTGTAGGATGGGGGAAACCGGGCATAGGAACTGGGGAGGGTGATGGAGGAGGGGCTGGCAGGCACTGAAGCATTTACAAAGGAATCCCAGAGCTGAGCGCTGCAGCCTCCTTTCACCTTGGGGCTAGGCAAGTCCTGAGCTCCCCCTGTGGTGGGTTGGTCCCCAAGGGTTTGCCATCCCCCCCATTCCTTTGTCTCTGAGGAATAGTTCTTAGGCCACTGCTCCCTTGTCATCCAGCCAAGCTCCATGCCCAGCCTCCATCAGGGGTCCCGGGTCCCTGCTCCTCTGGCTCCTGCACATCCCTTCCAGTTCTAGGAGATAGTATAATCTCCATATATTATATTATGTCCACCACAGTGAATTGCAGAGAGAGCCAAGGGGCAGCCCGGCCATGGGCCCATTGCACTGGTGGGGAGGCCCACAGCAAGGGAGGGAGCAGCCGCAGGTTCCTAGGCAGAGCCCTGGGGTCTACTTTGCCCCCTGAGGTGGCTGGAAGTTGGGGCCATAACTTCCCTACACGCTGTCAGCCAGAGGCTGGGGTCAAGACAGATCTGGCCTCCAGCCCTCTGGTCTCCCTGTCCCCTACCACCTTCAGCTCTCCCAGCATGGGGCCTGCAGTGTTCTTGCCCCTGTGTGTGAGTGGTGGGCTTTAGCTGACAGCGGGGGCCTTGCAGGCAGTTTCCATCATGGGGAGAAAGGGCTGATTCAAGTCAGCCGGTATTGCTGTGGCACAGTCCAGTTCATTCACAAACAACACACTAGGTCCTGGTTCCCTGGACACAGCAGAAGTATGCAGGTAGTTCCCTTACTAGTCCCATGTCTGCCCCTCCAGCCAGCCCTGAGCCTCAGCAGCACTGTGCTCCCTCTCCAGGCCATGGCGACCACTGCTTCTCTCGCTGCCTGCTCCTTTCTCTGGGCTTTCTCACACCCAGATACAAGAGCTGCATCAGTCAATGCCCAAGCTCCTGTGTGACAACCAGTTCCCAGGAAATTCCATCAGCCTCAGGGCTTACCTCTGGGTCTGGCCTTGCCAGTACTTTGCGTAGTAGCTCTCCTTTCTTTCAGCTCTCACAACACAACAGGGCATTTAATTGCCCCTTAATTTTGCCCAGGTGAAGGACAGTTAGCACACTCCTCACCCAGATCTGTCACTCCTGGCTGCCCCCTTCCAGCACAACCCTGTTCAGGGCAAGGATCACTGGGGTTGGGCCCAAGAGAGAGCAGTGGGGTGTGATACTGGGGTCTCAGGGATGGATCCAGTGCACAGACCTAGACCCCTGGTCTCCTATCTACCCGCGTCCGCTCCACTGCCCCCCCCGCCCGGAAGTCCTGGGTCAGTCCGCTCCCTGCCCCCCCCGCGGGCCCTGGGTCAGTCCGCTCCCGCCCCACCCCTCCCGTCTGGGTCGTCCGCCATTACAACCTAGCCCCCCCCCCCAACGTCTGGTATCCCGTCCGCTACCCTGCCCCCGCCCCGCCCCGGAACTCCCTGGGTCCGCGTCACCAGACCTCACACTTGACCCACCACCCACAAGCCACGGACAAAAAAACGTAACCTGGGTCGGTCCGACACTCCCTGCGCCCACCACCACCATCCCCGTCCTGAGGCTCAAGGCGCTCCCTGCACCCCCCCCCCCACGAACGCCCACGAAGTCAAGGTCCCGCTCCCTAGACCACACCCCCCGCGAGAACCAGCACCATAGAGAAGTCCGTCCGACTCCCTGGCCAACAACCCACCCCCTCACCACAGAATCACATGGTCACGTACAGACAATCCACTGGCACACACACCCCCACCCGCGGACCACCGAAGAGTACAACGTTCCAAAAAAAAAAAGCTCCAACATGCCACCCCCCCAGCGGCGCCCACAGGGTCACGTCCAGCTCCCTGCCCCCCCCCACGACAGCCCCAGAGATCGAGTACCGACTCCCTGACACCCCACCACCCGCGCCACCGGGTCCGGTCCGCATCACACTGACACCCCCAACGAACAGGAAAACCAAGCACCAAATGAGGAACAAACAAACAAGGATCAAGCAGTTCCGCAATACACCATAGACCCCCCCCAAAAACCAGACCCGAGAACGCCACTTATGAAAAGGGAATCAGGTACCCCTAACCACTGCCCCACCCACGCAACCGGCACCCATAGAAGACAGATAAAAATACCAGACGATACCGCCTCCCATGCCCCAACCACCCACAACACAAAAGCGAAACCAACAAGAGGACAACACGGAATACGCAATAAACCACATAGCACCCCATCCCCACGCTACACTGAAGGTTCCGTCACGAAGGAGTTGTGGACAGCCGTCGCTCCCGGAGGACCCGCTAGAACAGGCGCGCGGATGACCGACAGCGGGGACCAATTGGTACCGTGCCAGCGCACCCGACCCCACTGCTGGCAACGATAGGGCGGGTAAAGAACACTTGGGCGCCGCGGCTGGGAGCTGGGGCCAGCCGGGCTTCTGCGGCCTGCCAGGCTGCACGCGCAGCTGTTTCAGATCAACCCGCCCCCCGGTGGTCCTTCCCGTCAGGCGGGCGGCGGCGCGGAGCAGCGAGGCGCAGCGGAGCTTTCGGGCTCGGGCTTCCGGCGGGAATCAGGTGCATCGCGCCCGCTTGGAAGCTGCCGACTAGCGGCCATGGTCGGGTCAGGTCCAGCCCCGCCCGCGGCTCGGCCGCCCCGCCCTTGCAGCATCCCGCGCGCGAGCCCCCCAGGCCCCCCCCATCTGCGCCCCGCCAAGTTCCCTTCGGCGCCGCGCCGGCCCCGCCCCCAATCCCCTCCGCCCCGCCCCGCGCGGCCCCCCTCCCGCCCCCTTACTCCAACCCCCCAAGCCCCCGGCCCCGCCCTATCCCCTCAGCAGCGCCCCCTGCCCCCGCACCCCCCCAATCCCCTCCCGAGCCCCCCAGACCCCCCAATCTGCGCCCCGCCAGTTCCTTCTGGCCCCGCCGGTCCCGCCCCCCCGTGGCTCCATTCCCGGCCCCCAGCGCCCCCAGGCGTGTTCTGCCCTGTCACCATGTGCGCTGGGCCGAGCGCCACGGGGCACGAGCTCCCCCCGCGCTTCTGTCCATCCTGGGGGCGCTAGCGGGGGCTGGGGAGCCCAGGGGGCTGTGGGTCGGGAGTGGGGGGCACTGGTGGGGGTTGGGGAGCCCAGGGGGCTGTGGGTCGGGAGTGGGGGGCACTGGTGGGGGTTGCCCGGTCCTGCCTGACTCTAGCCCAATTCTCCGTATTCTCTCTCTCCCAGCGGCGAACTCAGCCGTTCGCATGGCCTGGGATGCCAGGAGCCTGGCCTGTCTGAGCGACTCTGCCCTCAGCCTGGGGGTGCAGCAGGAGGGTGCTACCCCCCATAGTGAGGTTGAGGGCAGAGACCTGTCCTGCAGCTGTCTGCATCCCTCGGGGGGAGGAATGGGGCAGCCCCTCAGCTGCCCTCCAGCCTGCAGGCAAGGCCCCAGGCTGCTCCCCTGCTTGGCTCTTCCACTTCCCCCTGGTGTGGGAGGCTGTCTGGAGCTGTGTGAACTCACAGCCAGCTGCTGCCTAGAGCGCCCCTTGCTGGGCAAGGCCGGGACTGGAGTCGGGGTGGATGTGGAAAGGAAGGGCTCTGTGGGGCAGCCCCTGGCTCCCAGTGCTGCTCTGGGGAGCGGGCGTGGGGAGTCCACGGGGCGTCTCTGACACCAGCATCCCTTGCAGGCCACGGGCCAGGCAGGCTCAGAGGACGAGGCTCTGGAGGAGGAGCTGATGGATGGCGACGGGTCCCGCCCCTGGACCCCACAGGAGAAGGCCCTGCACGAAGCTCGGCTCAAGGCCAAGGCCAAGCGGCGCCTGCGGCGCACCTCGTCCCGGGACTCCACCCGGGAGCCGGCCCCCGAGGGGGGGGAGCCCAGCCCCGACCCCAGCAGCCCCAAGGGCAAGACCAACGACAGGAAGTCGCGCATCGGCAAGGGCCGTGGGCTCCCCAAGAAAGGTGAGGTGCAGCTGCCCAGTGCAGGCCCCCGGCCCCTCTGCTGCCTCGGGGCACACCCCTGCCTCACTGTGGAGGCTCCCTGCCCCCCCCACTTCCCTCCCTGCCCCTCCTGCTGCCTTGGGGCACACCCCTGCCTCACAGTGCAGGCTCCCTGCCCCCCCACTTCCCTCCCTGCATCCCCCCCCCTGCCCCTCCTGCTGCCTTGGGGCACACCCCTGTCCTCACCGTGGAGGCTCCCTGCCCCCCCCACTTCCCTCCTGCCCCTCCGCTGCCTTGGGGCACACCCCTGCCTCACCGAATTGCAGGCTCCTGGCCCCCCGACTTCCCTCCCTGATCCCCCTGCCCTCCTGCTGCCTTGGGCCACCCCTGGCCTCACTTGTGGAGGCCTCCCTGCCCCCACTTCCCTCCTGCCCCTCCTCCGCTGCCTTGGGGACCCCTGCCTCACCGTGGAGGCTCCCTGCCCCCCAACTTCCCTCCTGTCCTCTGCTGTTGGGGTGCTCACAGTGCAGGCTCCCTGCCCCCCCCTTCCCTCCCTGCATCCCTGCCCCTTCCTGCTGCCTTGCGGGCACACCCCTGCCCTCACGGGGAGGCTCCCTGGCCCCCCCACCTTCCCTCCCTGCCCTCCTGCTGCCTTGGGGGCACACCCCTGCCTCAAGTGCAGGCCTCCCTGCCCCCCTACTTCCCTCCCTGCATCCCCCTGTCCCTCCTCTTGCCTTGGGGCACACCCCTGCCCTCACCATTGCAGCTGCCTGACCCCAGTTCCTCCACCAATCCCCTGGCCTTCTCATGCATCCCCTCTGGGCACAGCCTGCCTCACAGTTGCAGGCTTCACCTGCTGTCACTCGCGGGCAGCTTCTCGCATCCCCTGGCCCTCACTGCTGCTTGGGGCACCCCTGCCTCACATTGCAGGCTCACCAGTCCCCACCAGCTCCCTTCTCGCATCACAGTGTGCAGCTCCTGCTGCCTGGGGCACACGCTGGTCTCGTCGGTTTCAGCCTCAGTCCCTCCTGGTTCACTGCTGCCCCACATTGCAGCTCCCGAGTCCCCCCACCGACACAGTGCAGCCCCTGCTCCCTCCCCCACCACTCCCGCTGCCCCAAAACACAGGATCCTCCTCGCGATTCTCCCGCAATCTCCCAACGCAGTCCCTCTGCTCTTCCTTGCTTGGCTGGTGGGAACCGCTCCTTCCATGTTCCATGTGCTGGTGGTTGTCTGCCCCCACTGAACTCACGTGACCACGTGTGATAACACGCACAGTCATGCCCTGGGCTGACAGCCTTGCTGCTTCTGGGTCCAGCTCTGTCCTGGGCTTTGGGGTGCTGAGCAGTGCACGGCCCTTTCTCAGGAGCCCCGTGTGTTCCACCTTTCTGTAGCAGGCCAGAGCTTGAGTTGGTGCCCAGCTGGATGCTGGTGCCCATGGGGGGTGGCTGAAACCTGTGTGTCCCCTGTCAGGTGGCGCTGCGGGGCAAGGGCGTGTGGGGTGCCCCTGGCCTGTGTGAACGGGCTACCAGGAGCCCAACAGAATGACGTCAACAGGGACTCTCAACTACGAACGAGTTCATCTCTAGGTAAACGATCCCAAGGGCAAGTGCAGTGGGCAGCAGTCCCAGGCCCTTCCTCCCTCCCCCAGGAGCCCAGTGTCACGAGAGCTTGGACTTCAGCACCCATCCAACTGCTGCCACGCGTGGCCTGCCCTGCCTTGCTCCGCCCGACTTCAGCCATGCCAGCTGCTCTGGACTGGTGCTGTCATTGTGGGTGGGGCTCTGTCTCACCCTAGGGGTGCTCCGCTCGGCTGTGAAGGCCCTCTGGCCCCTCCTTACAAGGGCGACGACGGTCTATGCCACAGTGGACGTCCGGAGCTGGAAGGAGGGGGGAGCTTGGAGAAGAATGTGCACCCCAAGGTGCCGGAGTACGTTGAGCACGGGGACTGCCCTTGGATGGTGATTGGATGAGTCTTGGAGAGGCAAACCTCCCCGACACCCCTCCCCGGCGGGCTTTTTGGTCTGGGAGGAATTTTCAGGGCCACATCTTCCATCTTGGCTAGGCCCGGGCGCTCCCTGTAATACCAGAGTAAGGGCACTTGGAGCCGTCGAGGGAGGAAGAGGATTGGCGGGGTAATAGGCTGGGAGCAGTCGAGAGGTAGGAGGTCCGTGAGTGGGTGCTGGTTACTGAACGTTGCCGTTGCTGGCACAGGACTGCTGAGAGGAGTCTGAACCTGGGCAGCAGGAAGCATTTGCTGTTCCCCTCACTGGCTGTGGCGCTGGGATGCCGTCGCAGGGAGGAGGAGGGATGGCCGTGGGGAGGTAAGCTGGGAGCAGTCGAGGTGGAGGCCCGGAGTGGGGCTGGGTCTGATGTGCTTGTGCTGGCAACAGGACCTGCTGATGGGAGCTGCAACCTGGGCGAGCAGATAGCATTGCTGGCCCTCAACTGGCGGTTGTGGCGCTGGAGCCGGTCGAGGGAGGAGGAGGATGGGCGTGTGGGTGGTAGGGCTGGGAGCAAGTTCGAAGGATGGGATGGAGGCCGTGATTGAGTGGGGCTGGGCTGAATGTGCCGTGCTGGTCACACAGGAGCGGCTGAGGGAAGCTTGAATCCCTGGGCAGCAGGAAGCAAATGCTGTCCCCATGCTAGCTGGCTGTGGCGCTGGATAGCCGGCATCGAGGTGAGGAGGAGAAGGGATGGCGTGAGGGTGGGCTGGGAGCCGGGCTTGGCTACTGCGCATGCGGGGCGCAGACGCGAGAGCTGAACCTTGGGCAAGGCAGAAGCATGCTGTCCCCCGCTGCTTGGCGCTGGGAGCCGTCTTGAGTGAGGAGTGATGACAGATGGGCGGGTGGGCCTGGGAACCTGGGCTGGGCTGACCGTTCCATGCGTCTCCGGACGTGTGAGGAGTACTGAACCTAGGCAGCCAGGAAGCAACTGTCGCCCAGCATGCTGGCTGGTGTCGCTGGCGCTGAGAGGGCAAGGTCCAGCCACCGGCGAGCTGACCTTCCCGCCTGCTCTCGGACCGTCGTGGGCAACAAGTCATTGACCTCAAGAGGACATAGCCAGGGCCTTTGACCAAGATGCCTCCCAGGGATCTGCCTGACCTCATCGCTGGACATCTCCTGAGGTCTCCGCAGGTGTGGGGGTGGGGATTACCTCTTTCGGCAGGGTTAGGGTGCGTGGGCTTGGGAGACAGAGTGAGGCAGCTGGGCTGGTGGGGCAGGCCAGGAATGTCATGGGGTGGGAGAGCTGGAGAGGGGGAATTGCCCGGGGGAGGGGGAGGCATAGGGTAAGGGAAGGAGCTGGGAATGCCCTTGTTGAGGGTGGGGCGCCAGGCTGGCAATTGCCATGGTGATGGGGGGCCTGGGGTTGGGTGGGGGCTCTATGGACCTCGGCCCGGCCAGGGCAGAGGAAGGTGTCGTGTGCCAGGCCTGATGCGGAGCCAGCACTGCGGCGCGTCCAGGGCAGCCCTGCAAGGAGCAGACAGTGAAGGGCAGGGGGCTCTCGCGGGGATGCTACGGAGCAGCCAGGCTGGTGCCAGGGAGCGAGACTCTGACCAATGAGAGGGGAGAGACCTTACCGCGGCGTGCTCACAATCCCGCGCCCCTTGTAGCTGGTCCAGGCAGTTCAGGGGCGGCAATGGTCAGCCACGGCCCCGGGCAATAAACTGGCCCAGACATCTGACAGAGGCGCGAGCATATGTGGTCAGGACACACACACACCCAGGGGCTCCCTCGGCAACAGCAACCTACTCTGCCTGCAGGGCCAGGTCCTAGACGGGACGTGAACCAGTTGGACAACGTGTGGGGAGTGGGGGGCGGCCAGAGGCCCGTGAAGCATCTCATCAAAGAGGTGAGCGCCTCGCGCCCCCAGATGGCTGGCTGGGCCCCTGGGCTGGGGGGGGCCTGGGCGGGCGCCTGCCCTTCCCCGTGCTGAGCCCTCATTACCTCTCCCCACAGATGAACCTGCTGCTGCGTGAGTACCTGCTGTCCGGGGAGGTGTCGGAGGCAGAGCACTGCCTGCGGGAGCTGGAGGTCCCTCACTTCCATCATGAGCTGGTCTATGAGGTAGGGCGCAGGCCTGGCCTGGGGTGTCCGTTTGGGGCTGTGCTGTGATCACCAGTGCTGGCTGGGGGCAGTACCCTTGGCACCCCCAGTGGCTGCTGCGGCCCAGCCGTGGGATCCTGGGGGGTGCCCATGATGCCAGCAGTGGCTGGTGCTGCACACCCCATGCTGATGCCCTCCTCCACCCTCGCAGGCTGCAGTGATGGTGCTGGAGTCCACAGGCGAGACTCCTGTCATCATGATGGTAAAACTGCTCAAAGTGCTGTGGGAGACGGGCCTGGTGACCCTGGACCAGATGAACCGGGTGAGTGCCGGAGCTGGGACAGGAGCCCGGTGAGCAAGGGGCTGGGTTGGTGCCATGAATAGGGTGGGGGAGCCAGCCGTGAAGTCTTGGAAGACTGGCCGGCTGCAGCAGAGGGCAAGGAGGCCCTTGTGGGAGCAGATTCAGCCTCTAGGATTGAGTGCAGCACAGGCTGCCATTCCCAGCCCAGGAAGCGAGGTCTCCTGGGGGCATCATGGCCCCTCCCTGCTCTGCCCCAGCATTCCTGGCTCTGATCCCCGTTCTCCTGATCCCCCCAGGGCTTTCAGCGAGTCTATGACGAGCTCGGAGACATCAGCCTGGATGTGCCCCTTGCTCACCGTATCCTGGAGCGGCTGGTGGATCTCTGCTTTGAGGAGGGAGTTATCACCAAGCAGCTGAGAGACACCTGCCCAGCCAGGTACCTGCAGCATGTGGGGCTACGGGTCAGGATTGAGGAGTACCAGAAGAACTGCAGAGGAGCCCAGCGCTGGGATAGAAGGAGCTTGTGGGGGGAAGCGCAGTGCTGGGATAGCTGGGGTCTGCGGGTCAGGATTGAGGGGCACCAGCAGAGCTGTGTGGGGAGCCCTGGGCTGAGGTGGCAGAGCTGTGGGTTGGGATTCAGGGGCACCGGCAGAGCTGTGTGGGGAATCCTGGGCTGAGGTAGCAGGGGCTGCAGGTCAGGATTGAGGGGCACCGGCAGAGCTGGGGGTCAGGAGTGAGGGGCACTGGCAGAGCTGTGGGGGACTGGGTTGGACTGGCAGGGGCTGCAGGTCAGGAGTGAGGGGCACAAGCAGAACTGTATGCAGGGGGAGCCCAGGCCTGGGCTGTCTGGGGCCTGGCTCACTGACATTCCTGTCTTTCCTCTCTTCAAGGGGCCGGAAGCGATTTGTGAGCGAGGGTGATGGGGGGCAGATCAAGCAGTAACTGGCCATCTCATCCCCCCCAGCCTGACAGTCCCCTGGAGGTGATTGATGTCCCCCAGCTCTGGAGTTCCTCCTTGTCTGTCTCCAACTGGGAACGGTGCCAGGGAACCACCCAGCCCCCAGAGGGGGCGGTGCAGAGGCTGTGATGGATCTTGGGGGGGAGGTGGGGTGGGGTCCAGGAGCAGGGAGGGGGCTGGTGGGCTGATCTCCCAGCTGGGGCTGCCCTGGAGCTGGAAGGGAGGGCTGGACGCAGCTGCAGGACTCTTGCCCCCTCCACCTCCCTGCAGCCCCAGCTGGGAGATGCCCCTCCCTCGCCTAGTGGGGCTGTGTCTTAACAACCATGCTGTGTCTGTGCCCCCGCCCCAAGCTTGGCTCCATGCAGTGGGGTTAGCAAGAAGGCATTTCCTCTCTCCCCTGCCCCAGCCTCCTATGCTGGCTAGTGCAGGAAAGAGCCTGCTTCTTACTCTACCCCCAGGCGGGCGGGGGGAGCTCAGCTTGGGGGCTTTGGGATTCCTTCCTTACCCACAAAGGAGCAACTGAGGTCACCCCACATGTCAGTCCAGCTGAGGGGGCCTGGAGGCGCAGGCCTGGCTGTAACTCCATCTGCAGCATTCTCCCTGGCGCCCCCCTTCCCACCCCAGGGCGTGGCCTGCAGACTGGGCTGAGTAAGACCAGCCTGTCTTAGGGGAAGGCAGTGTGTCCTTACGCTGCCCCGAGAGCAGAGCTGGGGGCTTGTAAGAGACATGTCCAGGCTTCTCCCCTGGGCTGGGCACTTGGCCACACAGGACAAGCTGCTTCCTTCTATCTTATGCCAAGGGCCAGGAACAATCTCCAGAGCAAAGGATTCTGGGTCACACTGATCAGCTTGCATCATGGGCAGTGACACAGGTAAGGGGGCCAAACCCAGCTCCCCACATCTCAGCTCTGCTCCTTCTCCTAGGCACAGATCCTGCTCTCCCCCTGGGACCCACATAAGCACTGCCCCGGAGACTAGCCTCAGCTCTGCCCCTAAGGTGATTGGCTGAGCATTACCTGCAGTCCACTGCCTTGTGCTACCCTACAACTTATCACTGTGGAGCTCCCCTGGGCTGCAGCAGTGGGAGGAGGTAGCACCAAGCACCGGTACGGGCCGCATGCAGGAGCACCGGGTGACAGCTGGAGTGGGGGGTTCTGCCTGGCCTAAGAGGGTCCAGTTGACGAAGGGCAGCTATTTGAAGGGTGTGGAACTGGGGGGCCTGTGGCTGGGGGTATTTCAGGGAGGTGACGGGCTGGGCCTCATCTCCCAGGGCAGGGGCCTTAAACCCCAGCGCATGAGCAAGGTGGGACCTGGGGGGGGAGTCTGAGGGGGCTGTCCCCCCGGTCAGCCCCCCGTGGGGCCAGGCGCAGGGAGGCAGCGGCTGGGTGCTGCGGGAGTGGCCGGCCCTGCCGGGCTTGCGGGGCGGCGCTGGTGCATACACACAATAAAGATGTGTCCCAAGGAACCGCTTGTCAGCCTGGGTTTCTCTCCCCCGGCGGGGGCGGGGGAGGGGGCAGCCCCCCAGCGTGGCCCCAGGTGCAGGGCGTGGGCTGGGAGGTCGGGCCCCAGGGCCCTGCTGCCAGCCCATCCCCCCGCCTGCGCCCGGGTGAGTCCAGGTCGGGCTAAGCCGCTCGCTCGCGGGCTGGGCACCGAGCTGCACCCGGGGCAGTGGGGCCTGGATGTGTCCTCTGTCCTGGACTACAGCTCCCAGCGTGCAGCGCGGTGGGCTACGGCGGCCAGTGCGCGCCGCGCGGGGCATGCCGGGAGCTGCGCTGACGGGGCGGCCCGCCCTTCCAGCCGCGCGCTCCTGAGGATGGTGACGTAGAAGGGCCGCGCCAGCGAGTGACATTAGGGGGCGTCGGTGGAGGAGGGATCGCGGGGGCGTGGCCCAGTTTGCTGACGTGGCGAGCTGGGGCTCGGAGAGCTGCTGGGGGCGGGGCCCAGCGGGCTGACGTGGCGCTGGGGGCGGGGCCGGCGGTCCCTGTCTCGGGCGGCGGGGCCATGGCCCGGGAGCGCAGGCGGCGCAGCCCGGAGAAGGCGGGCGGGGCCCGCAGGCGGCGCGGCGCGGCGCGAGCGCGGGGCTGCTGCAGGGCGGGGCGGGGCTGGGCCTGGGCGCTGTGGCGCTGGCGCTGGGCGCTGCCGGCCTGGCTACGGGCTCTACGGGCGCTGGCGGCTGGCCGCCGCGTGGTCACCCGCACCCGGCGCCGCGCGTCCTGCCCCGCCGGCAGCAGCGGCCCGCGCCGCGCCGAGCGCTTCTGGGGCTCTACCGGCCGCACGATCTACTTCGGCATGCGGCCGCGCAGCGCGCGCCCGCCCGTGCAGGTAGGGCGGGGCCGGTGCGGGGGGCAGGTAGGGGCGGGGCCGGTACAGGGGGCCGGGCGGGCGGGGCCGGGGGCAGTGTAGGGGCGGGCCGGTACGGGGGCGGCCGGCGGGCTGCCCCTGCAGGGTAAGGCGGCAGGTACGGGCGGGAGGGGCGCACCGTGGCAGGTAGGGCGGGGGCGGGCTGTGGAGGTAGGGGCGGGCGGGGAGGGGGGCGCCCGTGGCAGGTGGGCGGGGCCGGTACGGGGGGGCCGGGCGGGGCGGGGCTGCCCTGGCAGGTAGGGGGCAGTGGCAGGTACGGGCGGGAGGCGGCCACTCTGTGGGTAGGGCGGCGGGGCCGGGCTGTGGCAGTAGGGCGGGGCGGGGGGGAGGGCCGCCCGTGGCAGGTGGGGGCTGTTTCGGGGGGCTCCCCACGGGGCCGTCTTTAGGATTTACGGTGCCTTTTAGGCGGGGATTGTTAACTGGTGCCCCTGTGCTCTATCTGCTCTTAGCAACACAAGCATAAGCTGACACTGCTGGGAATTGGCACAGGCTGTTACTGAAGCGGTTTAAGGTAGATGAAGCCGCTGTAACGACTGATGGATTGCACTAAAGAAGCCGCACTGTAGAAAATCTGATTTGACAGACGATGCAATAACATAATTTTTTTAATTTGTCACATTTTACTGAAACGTCTATGAAGAGGTTTTGAAAGAAGAATTGTTTTTAATTAAAAGCAATCTTCTGGCTTTTTTGCTGCAAAAAACAGTCATAATGTCATCGATGGCAAAGACAAAGTGATGTCTTGTTTGACTGCAAGAATAGCAGACCAGTCAAGTGTTTCTGACTCCTTATGGACGGAGATATTTTTAATGAGCTTTGGTTTTGAGAAATCCTTCTCCTGATGCTGCTGTTACATGGAATTGTCAGTAGAATAGGAGCGGCAATGTGCACGTTGGGATTTATGTCAACGTTGCTGTATGATAAACTGTACATGTTCCATCGATTTTGCATGTGGCAACACTGATAACAGTGTACTCAATTCATTCATACAGTTCAAGTCCATTTAATCAATGATCGCGTGCTTTCAGGAGGCTTCTTTGGTCAGAGTTCCCACACCGGTGCCCACAGGTGCCATGGCGCCTGCAGGGCCTCCCAGTGCACCCACGTACTGGCTGGCGGACAAGCATCCACCAAAATGCTGCCAAATCGGGTAGCATTTCGCGGTGATGCCACTGGGTGACACCACTTGCCACCAATAAGCACGTCATCCAGAGGCGTTCTGCTGAAATGCTGCCGAATTTCGGCAGCATTTCGGCAGATGCTCGTCCACTGCCACAGTCCTTCTCTGGGCCCCGCCAGACGAAAAAAGGTTGGGACTACTGCTCTAGGTTCTTGCACTTGTCATTACTTGCTCTTGTTTTCTATTTTTTTGAATTTATTCCTCTTCAGCCCACTCAGCTGAGTGAATGAACCCCAAGCCGACAGTGGTTGAGTGGCTCAACTGGGGTCTCAGCTGCCAGCTTGCTCAGCCCACTGCCAGCGAGTTCCTTGGGGTCACCAGGCCAGCAGCGAGTGCTGAGGGGGGTGGCACCCGGGACCCACATGCAATGGGGCCTGGGCAGCAGCCGAAACCCCAGAGCAGCAGCAGGCTGAGCCGCTCACCCACCACCACATGTCATCAAAAATCAGCTCACGTGCCCTTTGGCACGTGTGCTGTAGGTTGCCAACCCCTGCTCTATACACTAGTAAGGAGATGGATATTACAGTTGTTGGAGGGCTCTTTTTAGTAGTAACAGGGCTATAGAGAAGTCAGTCCCACATTTTTGTTTCTCTGATGAAAACTGGCTCCCTTCCCCATACCAAACATGTCACAAATAATTGTCAACAACATAATTTTCTGTTTTTTCTGTTTTTGGGGGTTTTTGTTTTTTTTTATATTGAAATTGAATTCAGGATTGTTAGCAAGCCTTTGCGAACAAATTTGTTAAATGACAATCTAAATGGCAACGCAGTACTGCGTCCATGCTTGCTCACCCCCAGCCTGCTGGTCCAACAGCTTCTTGCAAGTAGAGGAGGAGATAGGTGGAAAACTGCAGGACCCCAAAATCCACCTCTTGGGGTGCAGAGTGGCAACAGCAGCAGCAAACCCTCAGCTTCGATCACACGCCAATGGGCACCACCGCTGGCCCAACAGACCATGGTGAAGTTAGCACAGCATCTGATCTCAGGGACAGGGCACCCATGGAGCCACAGCAGCGCATCCTGCCCTGTGCAGCTCCCCCCGGATGAGATGGATCACTGCCAGCCCAGGGGAGAGACATGCTCCCCAGCTAGGGTGACCAGATCCAGATGTCCTGATTTTATAGGGCCAGTCCCGATACTTGGGACTTTGTCTTTATAGGTACCAATTACCCCCACCTAGGGTGACCAGACAGCAAGTGTGAAAAATTGGGACGGGGGTGGGGGGAGTAGGAGCCTATATAAGAAAAAGACCCAAAAATCAGGACAGTCCCTATAAAATCAGGACATCTGGTCACCCTACAGGTGAGTTCCTTCCCCCACCCCTTCCCAGAGACCCCAGCAGCCAATCCCCTCCCTCAGACTGTGCTGCATTCGGCTCTCTCTAGGACCCAGCAGCCATGCTCTTACATGCTCCACTGCTTCCCATCTGTCCGGGCTCCGGGAGAGCGGTGCCCCCCAGACCTAGTGGTGCCCTGGCGGCTGCCTGTTCTGCCTATGGCTAAGGACGGCCCTGCTCCCCCAGCCCAGTCCACTCTCAGCCTCCCCCTCTCTTCCCCAGGCCTCATGTGGCTGCGGCAGGGGGTGGCGGAGGTCCGGCTGCGCCACACGTGCGAGCAGAGCGACGGGCTGCCCGGCTATGGCTGGCTGCTGCACGACGGGCTGCGCTTCGGAACACAGGAGATCCGTGACCGTGGCCTCACGCTGCGCACCGAGTTCGTGAAGCGGCCGGGCGGGGAGCATGGTGGAGACTGGAGCTGGCAGGTCATTGCCTGGCCAGAGGTGAGGCTGCGGGAATGAAGGAAGGGCCCTGCCCGGGGTCAGTGACAGCTGGGAAGGGAACCCACGAATCCCGGGCTCCCCCTGCCCCCAAGTCTCTATTGTCACCCTCAGGCCGGGTGTCCTCCAAGAGCTAGGAGTCCTGGCTCCTTGCCTGCGCCGGGCCCTGGGGGTGGGGACTCCCTGTTTGAGCCCCACGATGGATTGCACCACCTGGCCCCTGTGTTTGGTGGCGATTCCTCTCCTGCCCCAGTCTCTGTCCCTAGGGAACATGGGGCGTTTCCTGCTGTGGGTGGATCCCCTGGTTGCCAGAGTCTCAGGGGGCTGCCCCCCGCAGCTGTGCAGGGGGGTCCTGGAGGCTCCAGCACAGAGCTGCAGGGTGAGCGATGCCCAATGTCCATCTCTCTCCTTTCAGAGCGTGGGCGACCAGACCTCCCTCGTCTCTCTGCTCTTCTACGTGGCCACAGACGGGCAGGGGACGCTGCAGCCGCACGTGGAGAACACGCGGTTGGTGTCTGTGACTGGGACATCAGAGGAACTCGGTCATTTCAACATCACCTTCCACAAGCCCACCACAGAGACCGGGGAAGCCCTCGGCTATGCCAGGTATCGGGGGGGCTTGAAGCAGAGCGGAAGCCCTGGCTGTGGGGGAAGCGCCTGGCTTTCCCAGGAGGGGGTGCTGTGGAGAGTGGGGCAGTACCTCCGGCTGTGGGGTGTTCCTGGCTCTTGGCTTGACCCCTCCTCTCTTGCAGCTATAACCACCTGGATGTCAGGAGCCCGGGGCTGCACCGCCTGACAGACGTGGTGAAGAGCAGCCTCAGTAACCGCTTTGTTTACGCTGCGCCAGGCGGGCGCAAGCGCCGCTACTTTGCTGTGGACACGTACCGGGCACTGCCTGGGGAGCCGGACCAAGCTCCCCAGAGCCACCTGCTGCTGCACCAGGTGACGCTGGCGCTGCCCTGCCGCGTGGAGGTGACCTTTGAGTCCGGCAGCTTTGCAGACCGCCCCGGCTCGCTGGTAGGGGCGGTGCTGAGCGAGGAGCTGGCCAGGCATGTGGCCGCCTTCGAGCAGCGCTTCGACGAGACCTTCTCCCTGGCCCGCAAGGGCTTCACGCCCCAGCAGCAGAGCTTTGCCAAGGCTGCCCTCAGCAACATGCTGGGTGGGATGGGCTACTTCCACGGGCACTCCATCGTGCAGTCTGTGCACAGCCAGCACCCCCTGCCCTACCCCGAGGGCCCCCTGTTCACCGCCGTGCCCTCCCGCTCCTTCTTCCCCCGCGGCTTCCTCTGGGACGAGGGCTTCCACCAGCTGCTGTTGGTGCGCTGGGACCCAGCCCTGAGCCGCGAGGTCATCGCCCACTGGCTGGACCTGATGAACGTGGAGGGCTGGATCCCGCGGGAGCAGATCTTGGATGACGAGGCGCGAGCCAAGGTGCCTCCCGAATTCATTGTGCAGCACAACGAGGCTGCCAACCCGCCCACCTTGTTCCTGGTACTGCAGCAGCTGCTGCGGGAGCCGGGCCAGGGCCCCGCGGAGCTGTCCTACCTGCGGAGGCTCTTCCCCCGCCTGCGCACGTGGTACGAGTGGTACAACACCACGCAGGTGGGGCCGCTGCCCTACACCTTCCGCTGGCGGGGCCGGGACCAGGACACCGACCTCTTCCTCAACCCCAAGACGCTGACCTCCGGGCTGGACGACTACCCTCGTGCCTCACACCCCTCGCCGGCCGAGCGCCACCTAGACCTGCGCTGCTGGATGGCCCTGGCCTCGGGAGTCATGGCCCAGGTGGCCGAGCGGCTGGGCGAGCCGGCTGCTGACTACCGGCGCATGCAGCAGGCGCTGAGTGACAACGCCCTGCTGGAGGAGCAGCACTGGGCCAAGCAGCTGAGCATGTTCGCCGACTACGGCAACCACAGCCAGGCCGTGGGGCTGGAGCGCGAGAAGGTGGCTGTGGGGCCGGGGCAGCCCCACCACCAGCTCCCCGCTCCGCGCCTCGTGCGGGTGGTCCGCAAGCCCCCCAAGCTGCAGTTCGTGGGGGCCCTGGGCTATGTCAGCCTCTTCCCCTTCCTGCTGCAGCTGCTGCAGCCCGACTCGCCCCGCCTGGGCAGCATCCTGGGGGACATGCGCAGCGAAGAGAAACTCTGGAGCCCGTACGGCCTGCGCTCGCTCGCCCGCACCAGCCCCCTCTACATGAAACACAACACAGAGCACGACCCCCCGTACTGGAGGGGCCCCATCTGGATCAACATGAACTACCTGGCAGTGCGGGCGCTGCACCATTACGCCAGCCTGGAGGGGCCCTACCAGCAGCAGGCAGCTGCGCTCTACCAGGAGCTGCGTGCCAACCTCATTGCCAACCTGTACCGCCAGTACGTGGCGAGCGGGTACCTGTGGGAGCAGTACAGCGACAGCACGGGCCAGGGCCGGGGCTGCTACCCCTTCACGGGCTGGTCTGCCCTGGTGGTGCTCATGATGGCTGAGGAGTATTAGGGGGTAGGGGGCACCCCCACCTCTTAGTCTAACCCTGGTAGTTGGGACCCTGCAGCCACCGTTCAGGGTGGGGGTGGGGGCTGAGTGCATTCGGGGATACCCCGAGCTGCCCAGGCCTTTGCCCCTGTTCATCTTTCTCAGGTATTTTCATAAGAATGTTGGGGGGAGGAGGGGGGGGTCTCTAATTCTTTTAAAGAATAAAGCTGAGTAGCTCTATCCTCTGCTGGCTGCTGCCATCTTTGGGACTCAGCAGCCGGGGAAGGGGTGGACACAGCCAGCCATGGGGCACTGTGGGGAGGGGCCTGTCATGTATGGGATACAGCTACCAGCGGGTACTGGGGCCTGGCAGACCACACTGCCTGGAGCTGAGGGGGGCTGCTAGCCACAGCCCTTTCCCTGGAGGTGCCTCTCCTACAGCCCCCATCAAAATCCTGGGGCATGTCAGGTCTGTGGTGCTGCTCCACCACGTACCAGGCAGCCTGCTCTGGGGGGGAACCCAGCAGCCTCCATCCCCTCTCCTGGCTGGGCCTGCACCAAGCTCAGGCAGCTGTGAGGAGCAGGCTGTCTGCAATCCCCATTTCCCACTGGTAGCTGGGCCCCCTGCCCCACAAAGCTGCCCTGCTCTCCCCCCACCACACACACAGCTGAGAACCCAAGCAGCAGGATGTGAGTTTGCCTCTTCTCCCCCCCGCCCCCAGCTGAGAGCCCAAGCAGCAGGATGTGAGTTTGCCTCTTCTCCCCCCCCCCCGCCAGCTGAGAGCCCAAGCAGCAGGTGTGAGTTTGCTCTTTCTCCCCCCCCCCCCCACCCCAGCTGAGAGCCCAAGCAGCAGGATGTGAGGTTTGCCTTCTCTTACCCCCCACCCCCCCGCCCCATGCAGACACTCACAGGCTGTAATTCCACATCTCTTTAATAACGAGAACTGTCCTGCACGCTGGGAGCAGAGGCCACATCTCTCACCAAGGCAGCCCCCACCCACTTCAAGCACTGGGGTGCCACAGGGAAGGCCTGCTAGCTGCCCCAGGCCAGCCACCCCCCACTCTCCCAGAGAAGCCCCTTGGGTGAGGGAGGGGGCACTGGGCAGGAATAATCTGATTCGTGCAATTCCACCGAAACCCAGTCCCAGTGGGAACTCTACGGGGAGGGGAAGGACCCAGCCGGGGGCATGGCCCCCGGGCCGGACAGCGCTATGCATGATACCCAACAAACGACAGTAGCACGCAGAGTGAGGGACACACATCGTCTACAGAGTCAGTCTGGGGGGACAGCCCCCCTCAGGCACGCTCTCCCTGGGGGCTCCATGCCAAGAGTCCATACCCCAGGGAGGGGTCAGTCAGCCATGTGGCGCCGGTGCAAACTGTCCCCGACCCAGCACACAGGGCAGAAGCAGAGCTGGAGGCAGGGCCCTGGGCCAGGAGGGGTTTGGGTGGGAGCCCCCCCCGCCCTCCCCACTGCTGCAGCCAGGAGCTGCCTGCTGTCCTGCCTGCCAGAGGGGAAAGCCCGCGCTGGGCAGCACAGAGCCCCAATGCTCCCAGGCACAAGCACTCAGGAGGGAAGGGCTGAGAGGCAGCTGCCCAGCATGTGGGGCAGGAAGAGGCCAGGGTGCTGCCTCTCAGCCCCACGCAGTTCTACACACCCCACCCCACCGGGCAGGATTCCCAGGCAGCCTGCCAGGGTGAGGCATGGGACAGGGACCTCTGCCCCTTGGCCAGCAGCACAGAGGTGGGGGCTGACGGGAAGGGCTGCTCCAGAGCCCTGGAGGTGCTGGGCAGAGGAAGGGAGCTGGGGTCACAGGGCAGGAAGTGGGGAGCTGCTGTCTGGGGCAGCACCCAGCTTGGCTCAGACAGGCAGGACAGGCGAGCCGGGCTCCTCACTGCCCCCATCGCTCTGGAGCCCACAGAGGCTCTTGTGCTCCGAGAGCTGGGGGGACTCAGGCCCCGCCTTGCTGAGCAGGTGTGTCTCCTCCTCACTGTCCTCCCCACCCTCCTCCTCCTGGCAGCGCCCCACCTCAATGCCCGAATCGCCCGTCAGGCGCCGGTGCCGGAAGTGCTCACTGCTGTCACCCTGGGCCGCACCCTCCTCCTCCCCCGTGCCCTCCTCTTCCTCCTCGATGTCTGAGCAGCGGTGGTAGTCGGCCTCGAAGAAATCCACGTTGGAGGAGAAGAGGGTCTGCTTGGGTGGGGTCTCGCAGGGGGCTGGCTCCTCGGGCAGCTCCCAGCTGGCGCCAGTGCCCGTGCTGCTGCTGCCGCCTTCCTCGCTGGGCGTGCTGACCTGGCTGCGCTCCGTCTCATCTGTGATCTGCACCGACAGTGAGGTGCTGCTGGGGGAGGTGAGGCAGCTCGACTCGCAAGAGCAGCTGGTGAAATTCTCCGAGCTAGGAGACAGGGTCAGGGGACTGGAGCCCAGGCGGCTATGCGGCCCACCCAGCTGGGCCAGGATGGCGCTGTAGGGGGGAGGAGGGGTGCTGGGACGGTGAGCCACTTCCTCATAGGCAGGCAGCTTAAAGGAAGCCAGCATCCCTGGAGGGGAGAGAGAGAGTCACCTGGAAACCCGAAGGGGGCCAGCCACCCACCCAGCCACCCCACCTGCTTCCCACCCTGTGAGTCCCGCTCACCTCCAAGCCTCTGGAGCTGCCCTTCCTGTCAGCCCCTCAGCTGTGTGCTCCCGGCATTGCCCCCTGCCTCAGACACAGCCCTGCCCGCCCCCCTGCCCTCACTGTGCTTCCCGGGCTGACCATCCCGTGGGGCCCAGAGCCACGCCACAGATCTTACACCTGAGCTGGTGAGGACACAGCCTCAGACCAAGGCAGGGAGGGATCTGGTCCCACGCACGACTTTCCAGCAACAGCAGGGTAAGACCTAAGCTGGCTTTCCAGCTCCCAGGTCTGAGAGCCTGCCTGGGTGGGAACGGCCAGCGCCATGCACACGTGGCCAGACCGCCCGAGCTGGCCTGAGGACGGGAATGGGAGGGAGAGAGGCTGTGCGGCACTCACTGAGATCCATCATGGAGGTGGGGTAGTTGCAGGCACCGTGGTAGGCGATGAGGTTTATCTCACGCTGCCGCTGCTGCTGCTGCAGACGCAGTTTGGCGCGGCGGTGCCGGTAGGCGCAGCAGCAGCTGAAGAGGATGAGAATGGTCCAAAGGAGCCAGAACCCTGCAGACAGGAGAACACTTGAGAAAAACCCTTCTCCAGGAGCCCCCAGTCCAGCCCCGCCCCACAGCACCCCCTGCTGGAAGAGGCTGGGACCGGAGCAGCCAGGAACTCCCCCAGTCAGTGCCCCTTGCCTGTCCCCCGCAGCACCTCCTGCTGGATTAGGCCAGGGCTGGAGCAGCTGGGAGCTCCCCCAGCAGCCAGCCCCCTGCCAGGAGAGGCTGAGAGCTCCTCCCATCACAGTAAGGATCCCTGAGAGGCAGGTGCTGGCCCCAAGACCTCGTGCTGCGTCGTCTCCTCCCCACTCACACCAGAGCTCATAGTAGTAGGTGCAGCATCCAGTCTCTCCGCAGCAGTGGCCCGTCTCACACACATAGGGCTGGTTCTTCACCCCTGGGCAGTATTCCCGAGCCTGCAGGGAGAGGACCTGGCATTACACTCCACAGCCACCCCACCAGTCCCCTTCCCACAGTGTGTGTCGCCCTCCCACCGCACCAGCACCCCATTAGGGGCACAGCCCTGCCAGGATGTCTGCAGGGTAGCCCGGGAGCCCTCTATGTTGCAGGCTGGTTGGCAGCAGGCTGAACGAGCCCCACACAGACCCTGCCACGCTCCCTGCCCCGCTGCAATGGCGGAGGGTCTCCTAGCCACACGATGCCCCCCAGCAGCACTCCAGGACAAAGGCCGGGGATCCACGGAGCCTCTGGTGGAGGTGCCTCATGCAAGTACAGGCAGGGCCAGGCCAAGCCCCTTAAGTGCAGGGAGGGGTCAGGCTGACGCAGGTGAACCCACCCCGCCAGGCCCTCACCCCCAACACACACACACTTCTCTATGGAGCCAGGGCTGCTGCTTAGCAGCAACCTGCTTCAGCACCAGCTGCCACTGACTAAAGGGATGCCAGCCACTGCAGCACCTGCTCTCCACAGCCAGCCACTCTCCCTTCGCAGGCACCTGGCCTCCAAGGTCCCCACCGAGCCTCTCTTCAGGCTGCATCATCAACCCCCCTCAGGGGTGCCCCCGCGGGCTGTCCCTAAGCTGGGGTCATGGCTGCCTCCCTCCCTTCCATGTGAGGAGTCTGCTCCAAGGCCCAAGACCTTGGCTACACAGACCTGCTCCAGTTCTATTCTGAGTGTGATGTTACAGCGATACAGGCCTTGTCATGGGAAAGTTGCACCATTTGGACGGAAGGCGTGATTGTAAACGGGTTCCATCCAGCCAGTGCTCTATTTTGCTTTAAATCGGGGTTATTGTGGTTTGGCTTAGGTCAGTCAGGACTCAATCACAGCGAAACAGACCCAGAGCGCCACCGAAGGAGGCACCACGGGTTCCCAGGCTGGTTTCAAACACTGAGTGGAGCCAGGGGGGTCTCTGAAACAGGGGCAAGACCCCGCACAGACGCCCCTCACTCGCTGTAAGAACGGCGGCGTTGGCTTTCGCTCCAGTCCCGTCTACACTAGGAAAGGTTTGCTGGGGAAGCCACACTGGGGCAAACTCTGCCAGGGCAGCCAATGTCTCCTGGCAGACGGGCTGGCACCGCACATGGGTCCCCCGATCCCATCACTGCATGTGCTGCGGGAGCACGTCTACACAGGGCTCTGCCGGGACACGAGGGATCAGCCCCCAGCCCCGGACTGTGCCAGGCCCGGCCAGTCCGCACTGCACACACGGAACTGCGCGCTGCGGCCAGGGGCTCGCGCTGACCCAGGGGGGCAGAGGCCGGGGAGGTGCGGGGGGCTCGGTCGGACTCAGGGGGCGGGCAGAGGTCGGGACGGGGGTGGGGTTCGTGGGACTGGGGATTGCGGGGGCGGAGAGCTGGGGTGGTGTCTGGTCGGTTTCAGACGTCTGGGTGCGCGGGCGATTGGAAGGGTCCGGCGCCTGGCTGGTGAGTAAGTGTTCTGTAGAGTTGTGTGGTACTCAGGGGGGGCGGGGCGCGGGAGTATTGTTATGTGGGGCGGGGGGAGATTCGCTCGGCTCGTCTCGACTCTGAGGGCGGGGTTGATGGGGGAGGCTATCTGTGAGGGTTAATGGGGGGTGGGTTCGGACGGTCGGACGGGGGGCGGAGCTGGGTCGAACCCGGGGGGCGGGTGCTAGGGACCAGGTGGGCGGGCTCGGTGGGACCGAGGGGGGGACGGGAGATGGGGGTGGCGGAGGGTCTGTCGGACCGGGGGGGCGGGGCTCGTGCGACGGGCCCGAGGGGGGGGTGGAGGTCGGGACCGGGCGGGCTCGCTCGGACCGGATGGCGTCGGGTGGGCGCGGGGCTCGGTCCGGACCCGGAGGGGGGCGGATGGTCGGGGGGCGGGGTCGGTTCGGACCGAGGGGGGGCGGAGGTCGGGGGGGGCGGAGGCTTCGTGCGGGCCCGGGTGTGGGGCCGGGAGGTGGGGGGGCGGGGCGTACAGGTCGGGACGGGGGGGCGGGGCGCTCGGGAGGGGGCGGGCTCGTGGTCGGTACGGGGGGAGGGGCGGATTGGGGGAGCGGGCGGGGTCTGTCGCGGGGGGGGCTGTGCGGGCCCGGGGTGGGGGCATAGGTGCGGACGGGGGCAGGGCTCGTCGGAGCCGGGGGTGGGCGGAGGTGGTCGCGGCGGGGGCGGGACTCGTGCGGGCCCTGGGGCTCGGTCGGACCCGGCGGGCGGGGAGGTTCGGGGCGGGAGGAGGTCGGGGGCGGGGCTCGGGACGGGGGCGGGCTCGTCGGACCCGGGGGCGGGGCTCGGGACGGGGGCGGGGCTCGGTCGGACCGGGCGGGGGCGGAGGTCGGGAGGGTGCGGGGCTTCGGTTCGGACCAGGGGGGGCGGGGCTCGGGACGGGGGCGGCGCTCGGTCGACCGGGGGGGCGGGCTCGGTTCCGGGGAAAAACCGGGGCGGGGCGGGTCGGGGGGGGGTGCTTCGTCGGACCTCGGGGGCGGGGCTCGGGGGGGCGGGCTCGTCGGACCCGGGGGGCGGGGCTCGGTCCGGGACCGGGGGGCGGGGGCTCGGGACGGGGGCGGGGCTCGGTGACCGGGGGCGGGGGCTCGGTCTCGGACCGGGGGGCGGGGCTCGGTAGGGGCGGGGGCTCGGTGGACCCGGGGGGCGGGGCTCGTTCCGGACCGGGGGGGGCGCGAGAGCTCGGGAGTGGGGCGGGGCTCGTCGGACGTGGGGGCGGGCGTGCGCCGGGGGCTGGTGGCGGGGAGCCGTCGGACTGGGGGGGCGGGGGCGGGGCGGACGGCGGCGGGGCTCAGGTCGGAGGCGGCGAGATCGGCGGAGAGGTCGGGGGGGCTCGGGCGGGGGCGGGCTCGGTCGGACCGGGGGGCGGGGTCTCGGGACGGGGCGGGGCTCGGTCGGACGGGGGGGGGCGGGTGGAGCGGGCGGCCGGGGCTCCGGTCGGACGGGGGGGGGGAACGGCGGCAGGCGCCCGGGAGCCCCGCCCCGCCGGCGCCGGCCGGTACCTGCTGCTGCTGCCGGCCAGCAGCGCGGCCCAGGGCCCCTCCTCGGACCCCCGGGCCGCTCCATTGGCGCCGCCTACAGCCCCCCGCGGCCCGTCCGCCGGCAGCGCCCGCCCGGCCCCCGCCCCGCAGCAGCCGCCGCTCCCCCGGCCCCGAGGCCGCCGCCTCCTCCCGGCCGCCGCCCTCCCTCCGCCCGGGCCGCAGGCCTCCGCCGCCGGCATCGCGCCGGGCGCCGCGACGCCCGCCCCCGCCGCTTTCAGCAATCCGCTCCCGAGCTGCGGCCGGCCGCAATCCGCGCCGCTGCCACCACCAGCTCAGCCAATCAGTCGGCGCGAATACCTGCGGCCTCAGCCGCAACAACAGGAGACAAGAGACCGAAACCGGCCCCGGACAATGATGACAGGAATCTTGGCCAATGGAGTCGCCTTCCGCCTCTAGGGACCCGACTGGCAGCAGGTCTGGACAAAGGCAGGCCTATGTTCGCTCTCGGTGTGAGACTGATAGTACGAAACCAATGGAAATTGGACACCCGGCCTTCTGGGTGGAATTGTAACGGTATCGTCCAATGGAGAGAGGCCACACCAAGTTACGAGGAGCCAAGAACGACACCAGTTGATTGAAGGATGCCGATGGGAAGCACACGAGTGACTAGGGGTCAGCCAATGGAACCCACGGGGCAACTCTCCTCGGGCACTAATTTTACGAGTAGCGCCCTCTGCTGGCTGTTCCGGTAAGGCCGGCTGCGGTTCCGTCTGCATGGGAGCTCGGGCTGGGGTGTGCAGTACGTGGGGGGAGGGCGTGCAGCAGGGGATGGTGCTTGAGGGTGGTGGGGTGGTATGCGATGGGGTTGAAGTGGCGGCTGTGCACAGGCTGGGCTGGGGGTTTTGGTCGCTATTGAGCGGGTGGGGTGAAGTTGGGGTTGGGTGCTTGTGCACAGGATGGAGCTGGGGGTTCTTGGTGCTATGCAGGAGGTGTGGTGAAGTGGGGTTTGGGTGCTGTGCACAGGGTTGGGTGGGGGTCTGGGGCTGTGAGGGCGGTGGAGGGGCTCGGGTCGGACGTGGAGTGGGGAGGTCTGGGGTATGTGACAAGTGGTGGGGATTGGGTGTTGTGCAGGGCGGCCACAGCGTGTGCACAGTTTACGGAGACCCATAAAATGAAAATGGCATTGCATATATCACAAGCATAAAATTTCTCTCTATTCTCAAAAACTTGGTGTTACATACAGACCTGCAATCCGAATGGGGAGCATTAACTTTGCTGCACTGTTATAAGAATTTCTGAGTTCCTGATAAACTCTTGTTGAGTCAAAGCTTTCTTATTCTACATTACTACAGTTATAAGCTAAAGTTTGGGGAGGGGGAGGGCTTCTGGGTTTTATTTGTTTGTCTCAAAACTTGAGAAGTGTGCCCACTTGGTAGCTTACGTCTAGGGTAGAACATCCGCTGTATGTCGTTTTAACGGTGGAGTCTGGGTACCTGGAAGATAATAGAGCCAAAATATCATATGCGCGCTAAGTGCACTTTCGTACAGGCGGGTGATAGTGAAGAAAAGTGATAAGTAAAATGCATGGATTTTGTCAGAAACAATCATGTCAAATACCTGATTAGCTTTCTGACAAGGTTAACAAGGCCTTGTGGATGGGAGGAAGCATGGTATATCTTGGTATTAGTTTATACCAAGTCATTGGTATATCTTGACTTTATGTACAAGCTTCTGATACGTTGTCTCACATGCTCTTTCTTTAAACAAAGCTAGGGAATACAAACCTAGCTGGAGCTACTATAAGGTGGTGTGCAAACTGGTTGGACAAACCAATTCCAGAGAAAGCATTATCAGTGGTTCACAGTCAGGCTGGAAGGGCATAACACAGTAGGGTCCGCAGGATCAGTTCTGGGTCCGGGGTCTGTTCAATATCTTCTTCAATGATTTTAGATAGATGGGCATGGGGTACATTGTAAGTTTTGCAGATGATACCGAACTGGGATGGGATTGCAGGTGCTTTGGAGGTAGGACTTAATTCAAATGGATTGGACAACAGGAGATCATGTGTTCATAATAATAGAGAATTCACATAGAGGAATAATGGCAAAGAGTACTCATTAGGAAGGACATCGTTGCACACATACAAATTGGAATAGTTTGACACTAGAGCAAAGAAGTTACTGAATAAGAAGAGGTCTAGGGAAAGGATTATCTAGTGGACTATTTAGCTTGTTATATTAGTCACAGTGAAAACTGTTGCAAAAAAAAAAAAACCAAGTCATTCTGGGATGTTTAGCAGGAGCTGTTGTAATTAATACACACGTCGTATTCTTCACTGCTATGTATCAAACAAAGCCAATGAACTTATTTGAAAAATCCCGCCGCTTCAGCCAATCCGCTCCCGAGCTGCGGCCGGCCGCCAATCCGCGCCGCTGCCCCCACCAGCTTCAGCCAATCAGCGGCGACCTACCTGCGGCCTCACGCCCAACAACAGGAGACAAAGAGACCGAGACCCGGCCCCGACAATGACTGACAGGAATCTTGGCCAATGGAGATCGCCTTCCCGCCTCTCAGAGACCGACTGCCAGCAGGTCTGGCCAAAGGCAGGGCTGATTTCGCTCTCGGTGTGAGACTGATAGATACGAAAACCAATGGAAATTGGACACCCGCCTTCTGGGTGGAATTTAACAGGTATCTGTCCAATGGAAGAAGAGAGCCACACCAAGTTATTACTGACAGGAGCTGTGACCAATGGAAACCAGACACTAGCCACTGTGAGCGTGACTGACAAGGGGGTCAGCCAATGGAACCACCGGGCAACTCTCTCGGGCACTAATTTTTACAGTACGCCCTCTGCTGGCTGTTCCCGGTAGGCCGGGCTGGCAGAGTCCGTCTGCATGGGAGGGGGAGGGAGGCTGAGCAGGGCGGGGTGGGGGTCTGGGTGCTGTGCACAGGCTGGGCTGGGGGTCTTGGTGCTATGCAGAGGGTGGGGTGAAGTTGGGGTTTGGGTGCTGTGCACAGGGTTGGGTGGGGGTTCTGGGGCTGTGGGCAGGGCGGGGTGGAGTGTGGGCTCTGGGTTACTGTGCACAAGGTGGAGTGGGGATCTGGGTGCTGTGGGCAGGGCGGGGTGGCGGTCTGGACAGCACAGGGCAGAATGGGGTGGGGGTCTGGGTGCTGTGGGCAGGGCGGGGTGGCGGTCTGGACAGCACAGGGCAGGATGGTTGGGGGTCTGGGTGCAGTGGGCAAGGCAGAGTGGCGTTCTGGACAGCACAGGATGGGGTGGGGGTCTGGGTGCTGTGGGCAGGGCGAGGCGGAGTGGGGGTCTGGGTGCTGTGGGCGGGGCAGGGTGGGGGTCTGGACAGCACAGGGCAGGGTGGGGGTCTGGGTGCTGTGTGCGGGGCAGGATGGTTGGGGGTCTGGGTGCTGTGGGCAGGGTGGGGGTGGAATCTTGGTGCTGTGGGTGGGGCAAGGAATTGATGTTGCACAAGGACTCAGAGCATGTTTCCGATTGCCCAGGCTGCTCCATGCACAGGGCAGAACAGAGGGTGGCCAGGGCCCTGTGTCTGGGGCAGAGGGTGGGGTGTCCCTTGGTGTTAGCACTTGGCCCAGTGCCCTCTGTGCAGGGGCGGCTCTAGATATTTTGCCGTCCCAAGCACGGCAGGCAGACTGCCTTCAGCGGCTTGCCTGCAGGAGGTCCCCCGGTCTCACGAATTTGGCGGCAGCCTGCGGGAGGTCCGCTGAAGCCATGGGACCAGCAGATCCTGCACAGGCATGCCGCTGGAGGCAACCTGCCTGCCGCCCTCCCGGTGACCAGCAGAGTGCCCCCCGCAGCTTGCCGCCCCAAGCACACGCTTGGCATGCTGGGGCCTGGAGCTGCCCCTGCCTCTGTGCAGGCACCAGGCTGCTGTGAGTGGAGTTGCTCCCAGACATCCAACCACTTCCGAGCCAGCAGGGTCTGGCTACAGGCTAGTCCCTATTTCCACTTCTGGGGCCTTAGGGCAGGCACCCAAGCTTAGACCTCTTCTCTGACCCCCTTCCCTGGGATGTGGGGCCCAGCAGCCCTTGACTTCCAGAGGCTCTCCCCGAGTTCCCTCCAGCTCAGGGTGTGACAGTGCTGCCTGTGGAAGCCAGCTGAGGTTGTTCAGTTAGGGTGACTCACAAACAAAACGGGGCAGACAAATCCCAAACGCTGGTGGTTATTCCAATACTTAGATTTACCAACCAGCACAGAACAGCTTCTGTAGCACCTCACTGGTTATTCAGGAGTTGAAACCACGCAGTTCCCTTAAAGTGCCCAGCCTCAGGCCTCCGTCCAGACACACGTTAAATATATGATGATAAATTTTAAAAATCTTATCTCATCATATAACAGAAAAGGTTCTTCCGATCCCAAAGGATCGGCCACACACCCAGGTTTAATTATAACTTAGATCTTACCCACAATACACACTTCTAGCCAGTTCTTATTAACTAAGCTAAAATTTATTCAAAAAGAAGAGTGTTGGTTGAAAGATCAATATACAGACAGACTTGAATTCAATTCTTGAGGTTCAGATACGAAGCAGAGATGAGCTTGTAGTTGCCAAAAGTCCTTTCAGAAATAGTCCATAGGTTATAGTCCAATGTCCATATTCAGGGAGACTCCAGTCAGTGACTGGGGATCTCAATCCTTGTGGCTTAAGGTTTCCCCCTCTTGAAACCCAAAGCAGATCTGAGATGAAGCAGGATCATGTCCCAGGGTCTTCATACATTTCCAGCAGCCTTTTGGCCTGAGAAAACAATAGGCTTAACTCTCCTTCCAAACATCCTGGCAATTAGCCCAGGGTAATTTATCCATGAAACAGTTCAGATACAGGTTACCACAACCTTCAAAGAGACACATAGACAATAACACTATTTCCCTCAAGTATCTTCCTAAATGTTTATATTCCCTTTTTTATCCTTGAATTAAAGCTCTAGCAATAGACAAGACTTGTTTGCTGGCATCCCAAGACCTGAGCAAACACCTCCCCTTCCACCTCTAACAATGCAGACTTGCATTTCAAACTCTGCTCATTTATATATCTTGCTAAGCAGTTCTTAAGGTTCACCCATGGGTCAGGTCAGTCTGTGAGTTAATTAACACTTTCTGGCCCTGTCATCCTTCAGTGAGATATTATATCACACTCTTAACGTCACAGGGGGCACTTAGTTTGACCCCAGTGGGGCCAGAGGGCAGGAAAGCAAGGCACACAGCCTCAGCAAAGGGATTTCTTCACCCAGAAAGCCCTGGAGTATTGAAATCAGCAGAAGGTCTGAGACATCCACCCCTTCTTCAGAGCTCACCCTGCTGGTTCATGAGCGAGTCCCGCTAGGCAGAGTCCCTTCTGCCCTCTCACGAGCAGCGGCCACAGCCTGCCAGCAGACCCTCTCTTAAACAGGGCCACCAGCTCTGTGCCGTGTGCTCCCAAGCTGAAGTTCCCTCTCCCTTCTGGGCCCTTGTATGTTCCATGGGGGTGGCCCACTGGTTGGGAGTTAGAGAGAGTGGATGCCCCCCCTCCATGCATTTTTCATGAGGGCTCCTCCTGTGGGTCCCTCTAAGGTGTTACCTGCGGTTCCAGGCAGGGCAGCCATTGAGTCTAGACTGCACCACAGCAGGATGGGCAGGTCTGAAGTGCAGCCACGGTGCCAGTATTTCAGCCCAGGCCCAGAACACTTCACAAGTTGATACAGGGGATGTTCACGGCATAGTCAGGACTGGCCCCAGGAAACCGCTGGCTCCTGAACAGATGAGCTTTACCCTTATTGTAAAGAGGCCCATTGTGCCAGCGGAGCAGAATTCCCCTCCTCCCAGAGACATAAGGGAGCTCTTACCAGCCTGCACCCAGATCACTGAGTACCTGGAAGACAAGGATTGAAACCTTGAACTTGATCCACAGTCTATGGGAAGCCAGTGCAGAGCCAAGGATGGACCTGCTGGGCTCACAGCGCAGGGGAGATGCCTTGCAGGGTTCTGGAGCAGGAGTTTCCTCAAGGGGTGGCTTCACGCCCAGGGAGGTTGTGCTGTTGTAGTCCAGCTGGGAGGTGACACGGGCTTGTCTAACCGGGCCCAGGTCACTGGCTGCCACGCTGCAACAGCGTCTCCGAGCCGGCCAGAGGGAGTAGAAGGCGTTACTTGTGAGTGCTGTTATGTGAGAGTTCAGCTCCAAAAAGGAATCTGGGAGCCCCCTAAACTACAGACTGAGCCAACCAATTATGGGCATGAACTTTCCACTACCAGGGACTGTGCCATGACTGCAAACTCTTCAAAGTGCTTCCCTCTGCCTGCCAGTGGCACCTCCATCTGGTGGGTTTCAGCTTCCGCCAGCAGCTCCTCAGCCCTGAGCCCATCTCATCTCCACCTGGGGCCGGTGCTGTGGTCGGGCATGATGGGTAAATAACAGGGCTGTGTCTCGCCTGCCTAGTGCTGTGACCAGCTCCCATCCCGTCCCCGGGGCCCCTCTGCAGCATTTGACACCATGGCTCGTGGGACACTGCTGAGGGGTCGGACTCAGGGTAAGGTACTAGAATGGTTTGAGTCCTTCCTAAGGGGAATCTGCACCTCCATCACTAGGCCCCTCCTCTGGGGAATCCCACAGGGATCAATTCTCTTCCCACTCCTATTAATGTCCACCTGCAGCCGGCTGAACGGGCCAGACACGCAGTCAGGGTCAGTGATATGCAGGCGACAGCTCTATTTACCCGTCCTCATGCACGACCACAGCATCTGCCCACTGCCTGGGTGGGCTCAGCTCCTGGCCAAGGAACTGCTGGTGGAAGCTGAAACCAGGTTCTCTTGGGCTAATACAGCCTCAGCCATGGGGGCAGGTATCACAGGCCAGGGAAGGCTGACTTTCCCCAAACAGTCGTGTGGCCCCACCCACGCTCCACCCTCAGGTCCCGTCTGCTGCCTGGGCTGGGGGCTTGTGGCTGGCCCAGGTAGATGGGGCCGGAGCTCACACCACCCAGCGCTCTGGGCTGGAGATGCTCAGGTGGCCCAGGGCTGGGGAACTGGCAGCTGCCAGGGGGAGGGCTAGTCTCCCCGAGTTCACACACCACCCATGGCCTCAGCAGAGGCTTGGAGGGATTTGGTGAAGTCTTTGTGGTGAATTCAAAGCCATGGCTCTCATTACCGGGGAGCTGGGAGAGCACTGGCCGTACCTTAGGGAGGGGATGGTCAGGGCAGTGGCTATGCTGTGACATCCTCGACCCTGACAGCTGAACCGCAGAACAGGGCCCAGGCATGAGCAGCTGGTGGGTGGGAGCAGAGGCGACCTGCGAGAGTCCAAGGGAAAGGAGTCAGGAGACAGGGACTTCTGCATCTGCAATCTTGTCACCGTGCATGGTGGTATGTCCCGAGACAGGTCTCGGAGATTGTCTCTGAACAGCTAGTGGAAAGCCTTTGCTCTGTGGTGGTCTTAACGAGCATAAAACCTGTTCGCCGTGGCTCTGGTTTCTGAGCTTAGATGACTTTGGTTTACCTGAGGTGCCTCTGTTGGATCCAATGACGTTTGCCACCTGCTGCCTTGACCTGCCTGGGTCTGCAATGGGCCAAGCAGCCTGAAGGGGCAAGATGGGCACGCCATCATCCAGCCAGGGCTGGGAGCCAGGTCCCTGGAGCCCACCGGGGGACCCCCCTCAAACACACACACAGCCAGCTTGGACTCAGCCCCTGGGTTACAGCTGCCAGAAACTGCAGGGGAAGCAGCTCTTTAGTTAGGAAAATTTCTGTCCTTCCTCTTTCCTCTTGAAACCAACATAAACTGCTGGAAGGGCCAGGCAGCCGGGCCACCCGATTGTGGTAGGAAGCTGTAGGACAGAGAGAAGCCCATGAGGAACTTCAGAGCCAGCCAGGGGAAGGGGCAGGACCTGGGATTCAGGGCTGAGAGATGCCAAGGCCCATTGGCAGGTTTAATCTGACCTCGTGCACTTTCTGGGGGCAGGACCCGCTGGCATCACAGGCAGCTCAGCTCAGAGTGCAGCAGCCAACAAGCTGTCGGGGTGTGCAGAGAGAAGTGGGGGGAACAACAGGCAAACAGGGCTAGGGGCATTCGATAAACTGAGGGGCCGCCCTGCCCTGGGCTCTGGTGTCCAGTTCTGGTCAGGCCAGCTTGGGGAAAGGACAGAGCAGAAGCCAAGGAGGTTCCTGATGGCGCCAGAGAGGCCCCTGTCTGAGGAGAGATGACAATGCAATCCAAGGACAAATCACTCCAAGGAAACACACGTCCCCCCGTTGTCCTGGGGAACTCCCTGCCCCAGGGTGCCACTGAAAGCAGGAGCTCTGCAGGAAGACAGCAAGAAGTATCGGCTGTGTCTATAGGCACCGAGCCCCTCCCCTGCTACCCCCGAGGGGATGAGGTGGGTTAGGAAGGACAGGCAGATGGCGAGGGGGGGGAGAGGGGGGAGGTTCTACAGATTGGAGAGGAGGCTGAGCTCAAGGTTAGCTCACGCACGTTAAGAATCCACCCTGTTGACCTGCATCAGGAACAGGGTGGGGGCCAGGGTCAGCTCAGCCCCAGCCATCCCTGACCACTTTGAGACCCTAACCGCAGGACAGGAAGGCGCTTCTCCTTTGAACAGGTTGGTCCATAACGGTCCAATGGGGTGGGGGGGTACCCTCTCGCATCTTCCTGCGAAGAGCTGGCCTGGCACCCCGGAGACAGGAGCCTGGGTGAAGGGGCCAGGTGATCTGCTGCTGAGTGGCCATTCCTAGAGGTGAAGGCCCCAAAGCCCCTGATCCCCCCCACAGCTCTGCAGGCCAGATGTACGTGGGGAAGGGAAGCCTGGAACGCTGGAAGGTAAAACCATTTGTTCTGAATGCTGCACACAGCTGTGTTATTGTAGGGTCCCCATTAGCACCAGGGCTGCCAGCCCTAAGCCCTAAAGCTACACCCCAGAAGTTAAATGGACTTCCCACACCGAGAGCTCTGCACAGGGTCGCTGGGTGCAGGGGAGCTGGGGGAGGCACTGCCAGCCCTGGGATTCCCCCACCGAGTGCTCTGCACAGGGCCGCTGGGTCCGGTGAGGGAGCAGAGGTGCTGCCAGCCCCAGCACAGGATGAGCGGAAGACTGAGGAATTGCAGCTCTAGGACATGTGCACCCAAGAGCGCAACTCTCCTGGGACCCGGGTCCAGCAGAGGGAGCTCGGAGCATGTGGAGGGAGTCCCAGTCTGGGCACACACCAGGTCCTGCTTAGTGCTGGTCCCCTGCACTGGGGCAGAGGAGTGTAGGGGCCCGGCCAGCCCATCCACTGACAGCTGGAAGAAGCTCCTCCCTCCCCCAAGCACAGCAGAGCTCAGCAATGCACCAAAGGGTGGGATACACCTCCTTGTGGCAGGGCCTGGAGACCCCACACAGCCGAGCCCAGTCACCGCCTGTGCCATTTCCCATCCCTCCCAGTCACCAGGGAGGGAGGGAGAGACATGAGGAGGCCAGGCTGCATGGAGTCACGTAAACTGCTCTGGGGCCTCAGTGCCGGCCTGGGGCAGATAGGCCCAACCCTGCAGCAACGCTGGGCTCAGACCTGACTCAGCTCCCAGGGAATGAGCCAGTCCCAGTAGGGGTCCCGGACACCAGGGTCCTCAGCTCGCAGTCACAAGGGCAGCAGCCACGTCCTGAGCTGATGGAGGGTGAACATCCCCCCTGAACCTCCCCAGAAGGACGCAGGGATCTTCAGCCAAGCCCTCGAAGAGGTGGAGCCTGGCAGCAGGGTCAGCGCCAGGAGCCCTAGCCAACCGCCTCCTGCAGCTGCAGGTTCTTCTGGTAGCAGGCGAAGCTGCAGAGGGGCACGCCGGTGCGTGAGCAGGAGTACCGCTTGCGATTGGGGCAGCCGCTGACCCCGCAGGTGGTGGGTGCAGGCACGGGCGGTGGCGTGCCGGGCGGCAGTGGCAGCGTGACCCCGGGCGGGAAGGACACGGTGATCCGGTCCGCGGCGTTGCAGTAGCGGATCATGGGGCATGGAGCCTGCTTGGCCTTGCGCTCCCGCAGTGTCTTCACCTTGGCCTTGTTGGTCTTGGTGAGGCGCTCGATGGTCTGGTTCTTGTTCTCCTCTGCCTTCTTGGCCGCCTGCAGGCGCCGCTTGCGGGCTCGCTCCTCCCGCTTCACCAGCATCTCCTCCGTCATCTCCTTCGCCTTGTAGCCCATGGGCAGCTCCAGGAGTGGCTGGCTCTGCTGCTTGTGCAGGAGGGCTTTCTGCGGGGGGCACAGAGCGCGAGGGAGGTCAGACCCAATGCACGGGCTGAGGGGGCTTTCCCTGCTGGGGGAGGGGCTCCAATCCGGCCCCAGCTGGGGGAGGATCGGCTGGCTCTGGGGACCCGTGCGTGTGTCAGGGCCTCCCTGTCCAATGCAGGCAGGGAGCCCAGCAGGACACAGGGGCTCTGAAGCCCCACGCATGGGAGAGTTTTGGGCACAGGGGATTCTGTGCCACCAAACAGGCCGCTGCAGCCACAACCGCTGCACATGGGCCATTGGCATGGGGCAGCAGGGACCAGCCGCCCGCAGCCTTCCTAGGCCACATGGGAGGGAAGGGCTGACCCCTGCAGGGCTCCCAGCCCCCCTCACCTGTCTGGCCGTGAGCAGTGACTCATCCACCTCCTTCTTGAGCTCGCCGTTGTCATCCAGCTCGCCCTTCTCCAGCGCATCCAGCCAGCGCTCCTCCTCCTCGTCCTCGCGGGCAGGGAAGCAGCTCTCCGAGTCCAGGTCCGGCAGGGGCGATGGGTCCAGGTTACTGTCTTCATCTGCGCAGTCCCGGCATGGGGAGACACAGCGTTACAGGGGGCCCAGGAGAGGTGATAACTCGCAGTGGCTGGCCTGCTCCCAAGGGACTGTTCTCTCCAGGGGCGGACACTCCAACAGACCCCGACTAGGACCTGGCTGCACACTTCCTCTGGCCCCTGGGTGTTGGATCTGTCTCTGGCTCCCACCAGGGGAAACCCGAGTACGGCAGAGCTCAGCTCTGGCTCCCCGGTCAGCACCCACAGCCTCACCAGCCAAGCCGGAACAGAGTCAAGGGAGCAGCCTTCGGCTTTCTAGAGGCAGGCAGTTGGGGCAACCCAACACGGTGGAGAAGCTGGGGTCCCCCAAAGCTGTTTACAGCTATTGCGTTACTGCCTATGAGAGGGAAACTAGAGCACTTAGAGCTTGGCCGGGCGAATGTGGGAACCCCGATACCTCCCTGCCCCAGGGGCCTCACTCCAGCCATGCGGCCGCCCCAGGGGCCCCTCCAACTCCTTATCAAGGGCTGGGCTTCCTTGACTGCTGTTTGGGAACGCTGCAGAGCTGCGCAGTGAGGATCCCCCTTTAGCACTCACCCAGCCAGGCCCGATACTGCTCAATGGGGACCCCCTCCATGGGCTCGTCCTCGTCGTCCACGACCATGAGGGGGGAAGGCGAGCGCGGCACCTCGGGGATCACCGTGAAGGTCGGCACGCTGAAGAGACAGCGAGACCCTGCCCGTTAGGGTGCAGCAGAGCTCGCACCACGCAGAGCCGCACTAGGATCTGTGGGCATGGGTCTTCCAGCGCAATGCCAACACGGGCCAGTGCAAAGCTCCAGGGCATGGGGCCCACTGGTCCGTTCTGGGGAGGTGGGAGGCAGGGTGGGAACACAGGGTGAGGGGGGCCTACTGATCCTGGAGGAAGAGAGCAGGCTGGTCTGATCCAGGCCACATCTCGCCAGTACGGCGAGTCCTATTTTGAAGTATAAGCCTGGCCCTGAAACTGTCGCACATCCCTCCCACACCTGTCACCCAGAGCTGACGCTGGGGCCCCCCTTACCTCTTGGTGCCCAGGATCTGCCCGCCCAGCTTGATTTTGAGCTTGAGCTGGGGCTTGGGGAGCAAGGGGCTGGACTCCAGCGTCTCGGAGGAGAAGCTGGGCCCCACGTTCTCATGGTGATGCCTCTTCTTGTGCTTCTTCTTGTGCTTCTTGTGCTTCTTCTTGTGGGAGCCGTGCCCGCTGGACTCGTCCTGGTCCCCTGGGGACACGCGCAGACGCTCACATCACCTCGCTGCCCACGGGCAGCACAGGGGCACCGGGCCTGGGGCATTCCCAGGGGGGCTGGGCACCAGGCTGAAGGGACCTGCCCTGATTCCCCAGGGGAGAGATGAGACCCAGCAGCCCCCCCAAGCTCCTATGCCCCCTGTCCCGCTCCCACCACAGCTCTGCTTCGCCAGGGGCTGGGCCCCCAGGGCTGGGGTGGGGAGCAAGTGCAGGCCATATATACCCCCTGCCCTGCCCCCCCAGCTCCCCCCTTATCCATCGCAATGACTGAGTCTGCGCTACCTCAACCCCCGGCACCACCAGTGCGGGTCATACAGTCTGTGGGCAAGCCTGCCCTGATAAGACCACCTTCTATTGCACCGCAGAATGGCACCGCTTGCGATCCCACCAGCGTTCCCGGTCCTGTCGCCGATCCTGGTCCCGACGCCGCTTGCAGTCCCAGCACCGCCGCTCCCGCTCGCTCCACGACCCCCTCCCCGCCACCGGCCTCCTGCCCCCGCGGCCGCTCCCGCTCCCCCCTCGGCCGGTCCCAGCGGCCCGAGAGGTTACGGGGGGGGCGGTCTGGGGACCGCGCTCGCTCCTCACCCGCCTCGGCCCCCTCCATCCTGCCGCCGGGGGCGCCCCCCCTCCGCCACGCCTTGCTCATCGGGCCCAGCCTCGGCTACGCGCCGGCAGTCCGGGGAGCGCTATTCCGGACGGACCCGGGCCCCGCTTCCGCCCCTCACGGAGCTCATTCACTGACCATTCACCAGTGGTCAGCGGCCATCTTTGTTCGGGGCAGTGTCCTCTGCTAAAAGGCTCCCTCTAGAAACACGCCTCTGGGCTCTTTGTGACCGGGCTAGAGTTAAGGTCCGAGAGGAGCTGCCCAAGTGGGGTGCTTGGCCTGCGCACTAGGGAGCAGCACCGGGGTCCTATAGCTCCCAACCCCAGCCAGGCTCTGACCCACTGGCAGCCAGTACAGAATTCCCCCTCCCACCCTGTCCCAGCCAACAGGAGCCTCCCCCATCCCTGGCTTAGGGGGTGTGACCCATTAACCCCCGGGACTGGCAGAGGCTGCTTCAACACAGCCTGCTGGTGCAAGGAGGCTGGGGGGCCGCCTCCTGCACATGAGGAGCCACCGAGCTGGTGAAAGGGAGAAGGAGAGTCTAGATTGTCAGCTGTTCGGGGCAGACACCATCTTTATTTGTTCTATGCTGGTACAGTGCCTGGCGCGAGGGAGTCCTGCTCATGATGGGGCCCACATGCCACTGCAGTGCAAATAATAGGTAATGATAAAAAGGCACTGGACTGGGACAAGGGATCAGCTGGGATTCCCACCCTGGGACTTAGGAGTTCAATTCCTGGCTCTGTCCAAGACTCCCTGTGTCACCTCAGCTAAGTCACTTAGACTAACTGTGCCCCAGTTCCTGCCTGTGCAATGAGGGTAGCCCTGGCCTGCCTCCACCGTGGGGCTTGTACCGAGCCGATAGGGCCTGGGGAAGTGCTTACATAGAGGGAAGGGCAGCAGAAGGCACAAGTCTCCCCACCCTGCAGGCAGAAGCCCTAGGAATAGGGTGAGCAGATTTTCAAAGAGGATTGTAGTGGGGGAGGAGGGGCATGGAGGGCAGCCAGTGTGAGGGCCAGCAGCTTCTCCAGCACTGGAAGGAGTGGGGGCAACACAACTGGGGGTCCATGCACAGAAGCGTCTGATTTCACTGCCTTAAGCAGCTAGTGACATGAGGGAAAGGATGGTCCAGGGCTTTGGGCAGTAGCCTGTGAGACCTGGGGTCAAGTTCCTGCTCTGCCCCAAACTCCTTGTGACTTTGGTACGTCCCTTGGTCTCCCTGGGCCCCAGTTCCCACCTGGAAATGGGGGGACTAGCCCTGCAGGCGTGTGCGTGAGGATGGATTTGCTAGGAAGATTCCAGGGCGGCCAGCTGCCCGGTAATGGGGATGAGGAGGGGCATTCGTTCACCCTGCCAGTGAACCCAGGGGCTCCCTTGGCCACACGCTATCCCCGTGTGCATCTGCTTGGTGCAGTGTTATCGGTCCGGAGCTGGGCAAAGGGACCCAGCATTTCTCGTAGGTGCTGATGCTTCGGCCTTCCTGGGGCAAGGCGTCTGCCCTGGGCATAGGCCCTCTCTCATGTGCGAGGGTCAGGCTCCTGCCCCTTCCCCTTCCCTGCACACTTCCTGGTAATTGTCACGGAGTGTGGGGGAGTCCGGCCCTGCACCCCTCTTCCTGGGACTCACAGTGAATCTAAGCCAGCCAGTAAAACAGAAGGTTTATTGGACACAGGAACACAGGTTACAGCAGAGCTTGCAGGCACAGTCAGGACCCATCAATCGAGTCCTTCTGGGCTTTCAGGGTGCTTGGATCTCAGTTTAGGATACCCTGAATTCCACCCACACAGCCCCAACCCCAAACTGCAAAACTACTTCCCTCCTGCCAGCCCCTTCCTTTGTCCTCCTTCCCAGGCAAAGGTGTTGACCTTTCCCCCCCCTTACCTAGCTCAGGTTACAGGATCCGGTATAGTCCATCCCCTAAAGTCCTCCCCTGCTCTCCCATTCCCCACACAGATAGCCCCTACTCCATCACAGTAATCATTGGTCCTTCTCTCGGCCTTGTATCGCCTGATTACATCCATCCCAGAGGGTCCAAAGTCTCCCCACACACCCTCCTAGTTCCCTCCCTCACCTCCCATTCAAAACAGGCAAAGTCCCTTCCAACCCTCCTGCTCTGACGCACTGGAGAAAGGGCCAGTGCTTCTCAGTATGTCCCATGTGTGATGCTGCCAGGTCTTGCCCAGGCCGCAGGCATTAGCTAAGAACTGGCAGTATCACAGCCGGAGCCCAGACCAGGTCACCCGTATGTTAATCTTGCTCAAACCAGGTGTTAGGATGTGTTCGGTGTTTCGACTAGGACATACTTGCATGTTGCTGCCTGCGTTCATCTCACTCTGATATCTGGGTTCCCTATAAGAAAACATGTATCTTTTACTTGATAACTTTGAAAATGTTTGCATTTGTGAACTCAGGCACAGGAATCGGTTCCCCTCCCCACCACCCATCCAGAAGGCCTATCAAAATCAGATGGGGCATCAAGGACTATCCCAATACAAAGGATTGGTTAATGGCCCTATCTCACCTGGGAAATGCTGCCTGCCAGGAAGCTCCACCCTCCTCTGGACTTGGAAGCTGAATAAAGGAAATAAAACAAAGTCACAGGACAATTTCCCATCTCTCCTGGTTGTTTGAACTCTGACTGGGCCAGAGACTCTCAGCTGAGACCCCCTGGGTCTGCCTGAAAGATACTTTGAACTGACAAATCACTACCACTTGGTCACTCTTCGGATTTAGATGGGAACTCATTTGTGTGCAGATGGTTGCTGGCTTTACCCTGTAAATAACACTCATTTCTTTTTCCTAGTTAATAAACCTTGAGATTGTGTACTACAGGATTGGCTACTGGCATCGTCTGCAGTGTAAGATCCAGGGTACCCACTGATCTGGGGGTAAGTGACTGCTCTTTTGAGACTGGAATGTGGTGTGAGTTTTGGTGTAAGTGGCTGTTTATCACAGTGCAGTTTGTCTGAGTGGCAGGAAAGACTGGAGAGTCTGAGGGGCCTGTCTGTGACTCCAGTGTAAGATTGTTATAACGATCCAGGAATTCATGTTTCACAAGCTTGGTGACACACGCCAGCCTAGGGTATCTGCAGAGGCTGATTAAGCTTTGGTGGGGCCCCTCCCCACCCCACCCCTTCCATCTGCAGCCTCACCCTGCTCCCCCCCGCTTCTACCAGGGAAATGGGGTTGGGGCGTGGAGGCTTGCCCCGCCCCCCAGTGCCAGGCGGGCAGAGCGGGCCAAGCCCCTGCACCCCGACACTGCTCCCTGGCAGGAGCGCCAGGTGAGCAGAGTGGGTCAGGGCACGTGGGTGCCCATTTTTTCAAGGCTTCCCAATTGTAACAGAGGAGGAGAAGGACCTCGGAGTATTGGTTGATCACAGGATGACTATGAGCCGCCAATGTGATATGCCGTTAAAAAAGCTAATGCGGTCTTGGGATGCATTGAGTGAGGTATTTCCACTGGAGATAAGGAGGTGTTAGTACCGTTATACAAGGCACTGGTGAGACCTTATCTGGAATAGTGTGTGCAGTTCTGGTCTCCCATGTTTAAGAATCAGAGGGGTAGCCGTGTTAGTCTGGATCTGTAGAAGCAGCAGAGAATCCTGTGGCACCTTATAGACTAACAGACATTTTGGAGCGTGAGCTTTCGTGGGTGAATACCCACTTCGTCAGACGCAGGTAGTGGAAATTTCCAGGGGTAGGTATAT
>NC_133773.1:146704642-146722736 GCF_003597395.2 Chelonoidis abingdonii | reverse complement strand
TTTCCATCAAGGCACTGAGATTGAACCATTAGCCTCCAGGCCAGCCTAACACAGCAATCTTCCCACCCCTCGCGCCTCCCCCCCAGGAATTCACAGCCCTTCGCTCTGATGGTGAAGATCTCCCAAATTAGGCACAATTCGTTACCGGTGCAGGTGATTAACCACTCCAAGACTCCCAAGGGAGGTCAGGGATTCTCCATCATTGGATGGCTTCAAAGCCAGACTGAATCCCTGTCACAGATTCTACTGCATCCCCAGCCTGGCCACCCAGTAGGACTGCTGTGAGAGGAAGCCGGATCTCTGTGCACTGGATACCCTGGGGGGTGTTATGCTTCTGGAGCCTGAATGGAGTCCGCCACTGCCCCAATCTAGGGTCCCTAGGCACACTCTCCGGCTGGGTGCAGACCTTCTGAGTGTTGAAACCTGCTTCTTGAGCACTTCAGACTTCCCAGCACTTAAACAGACACTGGCCCCAAACTCCACCCAAAGGTGTGAAGGTTCTGGTCAGTTTCACTCTCATGGGCAAGCAGTAGTTGTGAAGCAGGCAACACACGCTCACACTTTGCCCAGTCTAACACATTTATTCTCTTTTATACTTAATCGTGTAAAGCACACGAGAGCACTGGTCCTACAAAGCAGTACACGCTAAATGCATGCCCCTGCCTCAGTTTCCTCCCCACTCCAGGGCATTCTCTGGGCTAGGGCACGGGTCCCTTGGGCTGTACGGAATCACTGGGGCCATCCGGGCTCAGGAAAAGCTGCATGCCTCTGCTGCCCCAGGAAGCTGCTACTGCTGGGTGATCTCTCCCTCCTGGACTGAAGAAAGGATTCCCCAAGCATGTTCCCGACTGTCTGTTTCTTGATTTAAACTCCCCTTGGTCACCTGGTCTGTTTTCTACTCCTGGTTAAGTTTCCACTGCTCCTCCCTTCACCCCTCCCTCCAAAGGAATCAGCTGAACTAGTTTTTCTCAGGATGCTGCTGCTATTTGGAACAACCCTTGTGAGGTCTATGTTCCGTATTCCCTTTGTGTCTGTCTCGAGTGTACATGCGTCAGGCCCTGCTAGCAGTGGTGGATCCACACACCTAGATTTTCGTAAGACAGCTTCACAATAGCAACCCAAATTTGTACCTTTTACATCCTTAGCCCAGGCCCTCCCCGGGCCCTTCTGGAAGATGCTTCAGTGCAGCCCAAGTTCCTGGGCTCGCTGCAAGGGCAGCTGGGGGACAGGCAATGGCACAGGAGGCCAGACGGTCCCTGAATCGCTCCAAGTGGGTGTCAGGCTGAGTCACAGCGACTCATGAACAAATGCAGATCACAGTGGGAGCGGGAGCATTTTTTCAATCAAACCAGTTCATGACTCAAGAGACAGACGGATGGACGGGGCAGCACGAGGAACCGGCAAGTCTGGGCAGGCCGGGCACTGCTCTCAGCTAAGGCTTGTCAAGTTTTGTATAAGCACCATGGCAAAAGTGAGTTGAATGGGGGGACTCAGAGGACAGAGCGCCCCTCACTCCCTGTAGCACAGCCCACCCCCCAGCATTGTGCCTGGGAGGGGAGAGCACCCTCTACTGGACACCCACACACACACTCTGCCTGAAGCATCTTGGATTTTCCCTGGAAGTCACCCATCCAGGCACTGACCCGGCCTAGCTGGTGAGATCTGAGACACTCACAGCCCAAGGCAACCTGGCTGCTTATACAGCTCCGAAGCTAGCTGCTGTCTGTGTAATGGTGCAGCCTCTGCCTGCCCTACCCCTGCTTGTACGCAGAGGGTTGTGAAATGCAGGGGGCAGGAGCCGAGTGGTGGGCAGGGAGAGAGAGAGAGAGAGTGTGTGTGTGTGTGTGTGTTTGTGTGTGTGTTTTGCTCCTCCCAGCCCAGGATGCTGGATTTTCCCCTCCAGGCTGGTATCACATGGGGCCTATTCAGGGGGAATTTTTTCCCCATGTAGGTTTCATAGTTTTGTGGAGCTGCTGTGTGGCCCCATCCCTTAGCCAGCAGGAGGAGCCATGGGCAGGAGGCAAAGGAAGGGAACAGTCCCCGAGGCCGGAATTTCAAAAGATGCCCTAATTCACCATGTTCCTTCGTGTCCCTGGCAGACCTAAGCTCATGCCTGGGAGCCCTGGCATGGCTGATCCTGACAATTGCTGCCCAGGAGCATTCAATCCTCTTGGAATCCCATTAAGCTCTTTGTTTCAGAGGGAGCCTGTGGCAGTGAGTTCCACAGGTTAAAGATGCAACGCTGTGAGCTGGCAGGGTCAGCAACACAGCCCTACTGCAACCAACCATCACCCAGGAGCTGCCCCCCACAGGGGTCTCCCGGGCTTCCTGAGGGCTCAACTCTCCCCAACCCTGCCCCACTGCCATAACTGTTTCTGTTGCAGAGGGTGCATGGGCTGGAGCCAGGGTCAGGCCCTGTTGTGAAGGGGGCTGCACAGATCCAGAGGTACAGTCCCTGCCCCAGAGAGCTCCCAGTCAAACTAGAGAAAAGGCCAGAAATGGTTGGAGCAAAAGATGGCCAGGCAGGGGGCCCAGCTGCATGCAGCCCAGAGTTCCTCTCCGTGCAGCTCGGGGAGAGCCTGCCCAGGCTGGTGTGCGCTGCTCCAGGCCCCTCAGCCCCCAGAGAGTGAGGAAGTGCAGGGAGCTGAGAAGCGCCACAGAGCTGCCGAGGTTGGGTCACTGCCCGAGGACAGATTAAAGGAGCTAAATCTGTCTGGCTTGGCACAGAGGGGACATGATAAGAGTCAGCAAATATGTGAAGAGTGTGGGTGGAAATAGGAATTGTGGTGTGTGCCTGTCACATGTGCAAACATGGGTTGTGTGCAAAGCTATTTGTGTGTGTGCGCGCGCCAGGGTGTTACACATGGGTATGTCTGAGCATGTGGCTGCACACACACACAGGGCGTGTCTGGCACCGCAGGAAGGAGGAGTGTGACAGGGGGCCCCTACCAAGCAGCTCCAGCCATTTCGGGAGGGGAGACAGGGGCACAGTGTTGTGCAACCTTGGGCAGAGCCAACCCAGGAATCAGCCCAGCACCTTTGGGGCCACAGCGTCTGAGCCAATTCCATACAAGAGTGTGCAGGGGGATAGTAACCAACAGTCACCCGCTGGTGTACATACATGCATGGGTGTGCGCAGGCATCCATCTACACGCACAGGCTTGCACTTACACACAGGCCCACATCCTGGCATGCACCCCCCCGTGCACTCACAAGGGCAATCACCCAGGTACCCACCCAGGTACCCCTGGCACACTCCTATGTCCTATGTCCCCCTCACAATGACACACTCACCACCCCCCGTGCACTCACCCAGGGACGTGCCCAGGTACCCCTGGCACACACAAGTATGTCCCCCTCACAATGACACACTCACTTCCTCCCCCCAGTGCACTCACCCAGAGACATGCCCAGGTACCCCTGGCACGCACACACTATGTCCCCTCATGATGACACACTCACACATACCCCCACACGCTCCCATGTGCTGTCTCACACTGTCCCATTGTCCCCTCTGCAGGCCTGGCAGTGCCACGGGGCTCCTGCCAACTCTCTGCACAGGCTCCTCCCTGCTTGCTGCTGCCTAGCTCCGCAGGCCCCCGCCCCAGAGGATTCTGACCCACATCCCTGCCCTAGGAAACCAGCACCCTGGGGCCAGCCCACACCGGCTGGCTTCATGATTCTCTCTGTGCCCCGCCGCCCAGGGAGGCCCTGGATGGTTCTTTACAAGACCAGCGTGCTCCTTGCTACCTAAGTGTGCCGGGCTGCAGCGCTGCCCACTCCCGCCAGGTGCCGCCCGGGGGCGGAGTTTGACTCGAAGTTTGGAACTTCCCTGGGGAATCGGGAGCGGGAGCGGGAGCGGGAGCGGGCCGGGCGGGGGCCGTGAGCTCGGAACCGAACCAGGGGGACTGGGCTGGGCTTATCGGAACTGGGACCGGGACCGCAGGTTCCCGCCCTCCTAGGATTGCAGCCCGGACCACAGCGGCTCCGATCCCCTGTAGGTGTTTGGATCGGGCCGGTCCCGGCTGCGCCAGGATGTTCTGCCGGAACCACCGGAGCCGAGTGACCGTGGCGCGGGGCTCGGCCCTGGAGATGGAGATCCGGAGGGGCCGCTTCAGGCTTAGCCTCCTCGGGGACACCCCTCAGGTAGGAACCGCCACCGCCCCCGGCCAGCCCCGGACCCCCGCTGCCGCCAACGCCCCGGGGCGGCTGGGGTCCCCGGCTTCCCCCTGCGCCTCGCCCGTCTCCGGCTCCTCCTCCGCGGGTCTCGGCTCTCACCTGCGGCCGCGCCTTGCTCCGGCCCCGGCCCCGGCCCCGACCCCAGGTGCTGCCCCTGCCGCTGCCGGCCTGGGCAGTTCTGGGGCCGGGAAGTTTGAGTGACCCTCTGTGGGCTTTTGGGGCTCCCCAAACAGACGCTGTTCCGGCCCCTCAGCCCCCTAGTGCAGCGCTGAGTATCGGGGTCAGCACTGCCAGGGAGAGCACCCCCCCACAGCCCCCTAATGGGAGCATTGGGGTCAGCACTGCCAGGGGAGAGCGCCCCCCACGGAGCCCGCTGCACCTGCCCTACAGCTCCCTAACTGGAGCATCGGGGTCAACACTGCCAGGGGAGAGCGCCCCCCATGGAGCCCCCGTGTCGCTGCCCCACAGCCCCCTAACGGGCGCATCAGGGTCAGCACTGCTAGGGGAGAGCACCCCCTACTGAGCCCCGTGCCCTTCAGCCCCCTAACAGGAGCATTGGGGTCAGCACTACTGGGGGAAAGCGCCCCCCATGGAGCCCCCGTGTCCCTGCCCCACAGCCCCCTAACGGGCGCATCAGGGTCAGCACTGCTAGGGGAGAGCACCCCCTACTGAGCCCCGTGCCCTTCAGCCCCCTAACAGGAGCATTGGGGTCAGCACTACTGGGGGAAAGCGCCCCCCATGGAGCCCCCTGTCGCTGTCCCACAGCTCCCTAACGGGAGCATTGGGGTTGGCACTGCCGGGGAGACCCCCCACCCCCATGGCGCTCGCCATCCTTGCAGCACAGTCCTTCCCTGTGCTGGGTCGCTGGGGTCAGAGTACTGCTTAAAGTGAGGAGATAGATTTCCCCCCCCACCCTCCTCTTTCCATCTGAGACACCCTTGGCCCAGGACCCCTGAGCCCACCCTCCCCAGGTCTGAGCAAGTGGTCTGGTGCCTGGGGTCACAACATGTGGAGATACTGTGAGGAGATGCCCCCCCTTGTGGCCCCCCACCCCGCAGTGCCTTGTTGGAGCATTGGGGTCAGCACTGAGGGGAGGGGAGAGCAGAGCGCCCCGTCCGGAGCCCCCACCTTGCGGCACCTGGGGACTTCCAGGCCTTCCACCCACCCGCTGGCCAAGCCAGACCCTGCTGAGATCATGCTCAGGCGGCCGCTGGCCACGGGACCGGAAAACTGGGTTTCTCGCTGACTTCAAGGCCATTTAACTTGCTCTAACTGGGCAACAAGCCAGCGGGGGATTGGCAGGGGGCTGGCCCCCCGGCAAGGGGTGTCACTGGCCTGCTGCCTGAGGTCCCTCTGGGGGGCAGCTATGGTGGCAGTGCCCCCTGTCGGCTGCTGGGGGGAGTGGAAGGAGGTGGCTGCCCCCCCAGGCACAATGCTCTGCTGCCTGTAAGATGGGGTGCTGCCATTGCCCCTTCTCAGACAGTGAGGGGTTAAGCTGAGCTGCCGTTTGAGGGGTGCTAGGAGGGATGGAGTGGGACTGGGACTCCTGGGTTTTCCTTCTGGCCCTGCCCTTGCCTGGCTGTGACCTAGGGTGAGCCCCTTCTCTCTGCTGGAGCCAGGCTGAGCTAGGTCAGGCCTCCCATCTGTCCCTGGGACTTGTGGGATTTCAAACCCGACTCTTCCCTGCTAGGCCTGGCCAGTGACTCTGGGTATGGGGGCCAGGGTTCTTGGGGGCAGCTGGGGTGGGTGCTGGTTGGTGGAGTTCCCGGCCTGTTGGTGTCACACGAGGGCACTCAGCCGCTGCAGACTGAGCAAGCTGCAAGCAGCATGGTGCTGTGCCCAGCGTTCCCAGCACCAGGGGCGAGATCTAGGACTGAAACCTGGCCCCAGTGGGGGGCCCAGGCCTGGCTCTGCCCCCCCTCCCCCAGCTCCCCACATGACAGCACTGTCCCCTTGCTGAGTGAATCACAGTGGTCGAAACCAAACCAATGGGGTGCATGCCCCACCCAGCACAGCTCCTGGGGAAGCCAGGCCTGGACTGGTTGTGGCTGGGGGGCCCGTGGGTGGCTCAGGGCCGAGTCATGCTGAGCAATCCGTCCCCAGGTGGCAGGCTCTGGTCCCGGCAGGGAAAGAGCTGCAGGGAGACTCTGGCAATGTCCCTAGCCCGGGTTCCTGCCCTGCATCCCTGCTGAGTCTCCCCAGTGCTGCTTGTGGGCCTGCAGATGAGGAGATCATGCCCACCCTGTGCCCAGCTGCAGCGCGTCCTCGTTCCCCTTGAGTGTCAGCCAGCCCCATGGGGCCGGGGGTGCAGGGTCATCGGCAGAAGTGTTACAGCTGGAGGGAGCCCTCTGCACCCCATTCCCATCCCTGTTAGCAAAAGTATGTGCCCCAGGAAGTGCCTGTGGGGCTGCAACCATGAGCCTCCGCAGACTGGGCCGTGGGCACCTAGCGTCTGACTGTCTGCTCCCCATACGCCTGGGGCTGCCTGCCTCTGCAGCCTCACCTTGAGGAGGGGCCATGGGTGGCCAAGCTGGTCCGGGGAAGGGGAGTCTGGGCTCTGTGCGGGGAAGCTGGGGCTGCTTACAGGACACACTCCTTAGCCCAGGAGTCTCCCAGAAGCCCATCTGTGCTCTGGGATGGGAGCAGCCGTCTGCCAGCATGGGGCACTGAGGCCTGGTCCACCCTTCAGATGCTGCAGCGCGTCAGTGTGTGGCACTGCCTGCTCCGTGGGGAAGGGGGGGCTCTCCTGTGGACACAGGTTAATCCACCGCTTGATGACTGAGTTCTTCCATCCACCCAGCACTGGCCACCTGGGGACTCAGGTTGGCCCAATTACGCTGCTTGGGGATTTCCCCACCCCTCAGTGATGGACTTAAACTGACCTAATTTCCTATTGTAGACCAGGCCTGAGTCATCTGCCCATCCCCTGCTCCCCTCCCAGGAGGGGGGGAGAGAGACCTGGGTCACGAGGGACTTGCTGCACCCCCTGGGCCATGGTGCTGGGTCCCAGGTTCTCCCTTTCATTCTGCAGGTCCCCAGGCAGTCTGGCCATGCCCAGCCCTGTGCATGGAAAGGGTTAACAGAGGGAGCTGTACCTGGCAGCAGGTGGAACAAAGGCTCGATTCTTTCCTGGAGCCAGAATTCCTGCTCTGCTGCCTAGGGCAAGGCTGGGACTGGCACTTCTGAAGGCTAATTCCCTCCCCCCGTTCTCCCGGGTTTCCAGATGTCCTGATTTTATAGGAACAGTCTCGATATTTGGGTCTTTTTCTTATATAGGCTCCTATTAGTCCCCACTCCCGTCCTGATTTTTCATATTTGCTGTGAATGCCCCCCACCCACCCACAGCAAGCTGCAGCCTTGCTCTCACCTGACCCAGCAGTCCCCTGCTGACATCACTACTCTTGCCTTGCTCCCCGCCAGGCACCCTGGCCCGCCTCCAGTACCAGAAGCCACCTTGACCCTGCACCCGCCCCCTAAAAACACTCATATTTCCACAAACCAGAAAACAGCTCAGCCCACCCCACTGAGAGACTCATTAAACGTCCATGGTCACTCAGACAAACTGTATTTTGGGGATAACACTAAATCAGGCCTCCGCCCCGCATCAGAACAGACGTACTGGGTCAGACAAAAGGTCCGTCCAGCCCGGTGTTCTGTCTTCCAACAGTGGCCAGTGCCAGGTGCTTCAGAGGGAATGAACAGAACAGGGAGTCAGCAAGTGACCCATCCCCTGTCGCCCATTCCCAGCTTCTGGCAAACAGAGGCTAGGGACACCATCCCTGCCCAACCTGGCTAATAGCCATTGACGGACCTATCCTCCACGAACTTATCTAGGTCTTTTTTGAACCCTGTTATAGTCTTGACCTTCACAACATCCTCTGGCAAGGAGTTCCACAGGTTGACTGTGTGTTGTGAAGAAATACTTCCTTTTGTTTGTTTTAAACCTGCTGCCTATTAATTTCATTTGGTGATGCCTAGTTCTTGTGTTAAGATCTTTCTTGAGTGGTAACACTATCTTACGACCCCATCATTTTATAATATAGTTGGATGTTTCCAATGTGTGGTACTTGCATTTTATCACATTGAATTCACTGCATTTTTGCTGTCCAGCACTGATTCTAAGATTCTCTAGCTTCTTGCAGTGCGCCTGGTCTGAACTATCTTTAGTAATTTGGATATGGCAAATTCTTGCCACCCTCACTGTTACCCATTTTCCAGATATTAGAATAGTTTGACCAGGACTCGGGGCCCAGACAGACGCCCCGGAGCCCCCCCCAGGTGAACCAACTATTTACCTCTCTTCATCGAAAACTACCATTTATCCTATCCTTTGTGTCTATCTTGTACCATTACACAGTCCATGAGAGTCACTTCCTTCTTATCACATGGCAGCTTACTGTGCTCAAGAGCCTTGGGAGGGACCTTGTCAAAGTCTTTCGGAAAATCTAAGTACACTAGACCCATGGATCCCTTGCCACATGCGTGTTGACCCCTCTAAGAATTCTAGTAGATTGGTGAGGCATGATTTCCTTTACAAAAACCATGTTGACTCTTCTGCCAGGGACTTAACTGTCTTGAGTAGTTTTGTATCATCTGCAAATTTTGCCACCTCACTGTTTTCCCTTTTTCCAGATCATTTATGAATATGTTGAATAGTACTGGTCCCAGTACAGACCCCTGGGGGACATCACTATTTACCTCTCTCCATTCTGAAAACTGACCATTTATTCCTACCCTTTGTTTCCTATCTTTTAACCAGTTACCAATCCATGAGAGAACCTTCCCTCTTATCCATGACTGCTTACTTTGCTTAAGAGCCTTTGGTGAGGGACCTTGTCAAAGGGCTTTCTGAAAATCTAAATACACTATATCCATGGATCTCCCATGTCCACATGCTTGTTGACCCCTCAAAGAATTGTAGTAGATTCATGAGGCATGATTTCCCTTTACAAAAACCATGTTACTCTTCCCCAACAAATTATGTTCATCTATGTGTCTGACAATTCTGTTCTTTATTATAGTTTCAACCAGTTTACCGGGTACTGAAGTCAGGCTTCCTGGCCTGTAATTGCTGGGATCACCTCTGGAGCCCTTTTAAAAATTGGGGTCACATTAGCTATCTTCTAGTCATCTGGTACAGAAGCTGATTTAAATGATAGGTTACAGACTACACTTAGTAGTGCTTCAATTTCACATTTGAGTTGCTTCAGAACTCTTGGGTGATACCATCTGGTCCTGGAGACTTATTACTGTTTAGTTTATCAGTTTGTTCCAAAACCTCCTCTAATGACACCTCAATCTGGGACAGTTCCTCAGATTTGTCACCTAAACAGAATGGCTCAGGTGTGGGTATCTCCCTCACATCTTCAGCCATGAAGACCGAGGCAAATAATTCATTTAGTTTCTCTGCAATGGCCTTATTGTCCTTGACTGCTCGTTTAGCATCTCGATCGTCCAGTGGCCCCACTGGTTGTTAGCAGGGTTCCTGCTTCTGATGTACTTTAAAAAAATGTTGCTATTACTTTTTGAGTCTTTGGCTTTGCTGTTCTTCAAATTCTTTTTGGTCTTCTTAATTGTATTTTTACACTTCACTTGTCAGAGTTTATGCTCCTTCCTATTTTCCTTACTGGGTGCCAGGACCAGCTGCTCCAAGAAACAGTCATTTAAGGTGTCAAGAAACTTTATCTCTGCATCCCGTCCTGAGGTGACATGTTACTCCGTCATGACATGTATGGGGAGAGTTGAAATGCACCATTATTATTGATTGATTTTGTTTTATTTATTTTAATAGCCTCTCTAATCTCCCTGAGCATTTCACAGTCACTATCACCATCCTGGTCAGGTGGTCGGTAATAGAGCCCTACTGCTATATTCTTATTAGAGCATGGGGTTACTATCCAGTGAGATTCTGTGGTACAGTTTGCTTCATTTAAGGTTTTTACTTCATTTGATTCTACACTTTCTTTCATGTATAGTGCCACTCCCCCGCCAGCACGACCTGTTCTGTCCTTCTGATATATTTTGTACCCTGGTATTACTGTGTCCATTGATTATCCTCATTCCACCAAGTTTCTGTCATGCCAATTATATCAATAGCCTCATTTAATAGTTCACCCCTCTTGTTATGTAGACTTCTAGCATTGGTTTAGAAGCACTTTAAAAACTTGTCACTTTTTGGCTGTCTGCCATTACATGATGTAATTGAACAGGACTTTCTTTTATTTGACTGTTGTCTCATCAGATCCTACCTGTATTTTATCATCTTCCCTCCTCTCCTCCCTACTAGGACATAGAGAATCTCCTAAGGGATGTCTCTGTCTGAACCACGTGTTCCTCTGCATCTGTCAGCTTTTCCCCAACCCTTAACATTAAAAAGACCGTAGAGCAGTTTTTAAACTAAGTGCCAGCAATCTGGTTCCATTTTGGTTTAGGTGGAGCCCATCCTTCCTGCATAGGCTCCCCCTTTCCCAAAAGTTTCCCCAGTTCCTAATAAATCTAAATCCCTCCTCCCTACACCATCGTCTCATCCACACATTGAGAGCCTGCAGTTCTGCCTGTATAACTGACCCTGCATGTGGAACTGAAAGCATTTAAGAGAAGGAGGTCCTGGACATCAGTCTCTTACCTAGCAGCCTAAATTTGGCCTCTAGAACCTCTCTCTTACCCTTCCCTATATCATTGGTACCTACATAACTTGATCGTTTCCCTCTGCTCTTGTTGGATGGTCGTCTTCCCTGAGACTTTCCTCCTCCTCAACAGCACAGAGGCTGTCAGACCCGGGGTGGGACCATTCCACGGTGTCCCAGAAAGTCTCATCTATGTACCTCTCTGTCTCCTTTTAGCTCCTCCAGTTTAGCCACTCTGGTCTCTAAAGCCCATACATGGTCTCTGAGGGCCAGGAGCTCCATACACCACTCGCCCATGGGGCAGGTAATCAGACATGCTGCATTGGATGCAGTAAACTGGGTAGCCCCCACTCTGTTATGGGACTTTTTAGTCATGCAGCTCATTCCTTTGATGTTTTTGTTGGTATCACTGGGTGTTTTTAGCTTTAAGTTTAAAGAATAATAAGTTGTACCCAGACCCCGCCCACGCTGCCTCTCTAAACTCCCCTGTTAGCTGCTCCTGTTCGCTAGCCTTTGAGGTGCTCAGGGCCCTAAGCAATTGCTTAGTGTGCTTATGCCTAGTGCCACCACTACCTGTCACCTCTTCCCATGCCCTGCCCTGCCCAGCCCAGCCCAGCCCTCCTGGCTGTGAGTGTTCATAGAACCGTAGCACAGGAAGGGCCCTCGAGGGCTCATTGAGTCCAGTCCCTGCACTCATGGCAGCACTAAGGATTATCTAGACCATCCCTGACAGGGGTTTGTCCAACTTGCTCTTAAAATCCCCAGTGATGGAGATTCCACCACCTCCCTGGGCAATTTTATTCCAGTGCTTCACCACCCTGACAGTTAGGAACTTTTTCCTGAAGTCCAAGCTAAACCACCCTTGCTGCAATTTAAGCCCTTTGCTTCTTGTCCTATCCTCAGAGGCTAATTGGAACAATTTTTCTCCCTCCTCCTTATAACAATCTTTTATGGCTGACAAGATTCCTCCTCTACCTGGTGGGGTCCTGCGCTTATTGGCAGGTTTGCTCACTCAGTGATCTTTCCCACACTCTGGATCAGCTCCTCCTGTGTCTGATCAGGAGTTGGAGGTTTGGGGAGACCGGGCCTCCCTCTACTCCGGGTTCCAGCCAGGGCCCTGTGGATTGCAGCTGTCTATAGTAGCGCTCTTGTAACAGCTGCATGACAGCTACAACTCTCTGGGCTACTTCCCCATGGCCTCCTCCAAACACCTTCTTTATCCTCACCACAGGACCTTCCTCTGGTGTCGTAACACTTGTACTCCTTAGTCCTCCAGCAGCACACCCTCTGAGGGTATGTCTACTACTAGGATTATTCTGATGTTACATAAAGGTATTGTAAAACAGATGTATAAGTTGAGTGCATGCGCCACACTAAGCACACTAATTGGGTGGTGTGCATTCATGTACCGTGGCTAGTGTCGATTTCTGGAGCATTGCACTGTGGGGTAGCTATCCCATAGTTCCAGCAGTCTCCCCCGCCCATTGGAATTCTGGGTTGAGATCCCAATGCATGATGGTGTAAAAACAGTGTCGCGGGGTTCTGGGGAAATGTCGTCACTCAATCCTCCTCCGTGAAAGCAATGGCAGACAATCATTTCGTGCCCTTTTTCCCTGGATTGCCCTGGCAGACCCATAGCATGGCAACCATGGAGCTGTTTTGCCTTTTGTCACTGTCACTGTATGTGTATTGGATGCTGCTGACAGACACGGTACTGCAGTGCTACACAGCAGCATTCATTTGCCTTTGCAAGGTGGCAGAGATGGTTACCATCCCTATTGCACCATCTGCCATTGTAAATTGGCGATGAGATGACGTTATCAATCATTTTGTACCGTTTGCAATTGGAAAATGGCGATGATGGTTATCAGTCCTTTTGTACCGTCTACTGCTGTCATGGGTGTTCCTGGCTGGCTCACTGAGGTCAGCCAGAGGCCGCATGGACAAAAATGGGAATGACTCCCCAGGTCATTCCCTTCTTTATGTTTTGTCTAAAATAGTCAGTCCTGCCTAGAATATGGGGCATGTGTACTAGAGAACCAGAGAGCACAGCTGCTTCAGGTCAGAGCCCAGAGATCTGCAGAAATGATGAGCTGCATGCCTTGAAGGGGGTGCCCCTGCACAACCCCACCTGTTGCTTCCCTCCTCCAAAGCCATCCTGGGCTACTGTGGCAGTGTCCCCCATTTGTGTGATGAAGTAATAAAATGCAGGAATAGAAACATTGACATTTTAGTGAGATTAAAATGAGGTGGAGGACCTTCAGCTGCTATGATAGTCCAGGCAGGACATTAAAGGGTCGGGGGGAGGAACGTAGCCTCCGTGCTATGATAGTCCAGGGAGTACAGAATCTTTTCTTTAGACACGAAAGCGGGTGGGGGCTGATGGAGCTCAGCCTCCAGCTGCTATGATGAGGACGGTTACCCAGCATTTTGTACCATCTGTCAGGAATGACAGGGAGTCATTCCCATTTTTTACCCAGGCGCCCCCGGCCGACCTCACTGAGCCAGCAGAGCACTCACGGGGATGATGACGGTTTTGCACCATTTTGTACCGTCTGTCATCAGGAAAGGAAGGGAGGGGATGCAGCACCACGTCTACCAGCAGCATGCAGTAGACATGGGTGACATTGAAAATGGCAAGAACGATTTTTTTTCCCTTTTCTTTCACGGGGAGGAGGGGTGGCAAATTGACGACATACACCCTGAACCACCCGGACAATGTTTTTGACCCTTCAGCATTGGAGCTCAGCCAAGAATGCAAATGCTTTTGGGAGACTGCTGGGGACTGGGATAGCTGGGGTCTCAGTCCCCCTCCCTCCCTCCATGAGTGTCCATTTGATTCTTTGGCTTTCCGTTATGCTTCTCACAAGCACCGTGCTGTGACTCTGTCTATCATAGCCTGGAGATTTTTTCAAATGCTTTGGCATTTCGTCTTCTGTAACGGAGCTCTGAAGAACAGATTTGTCTCCCATACAGCGATCAGATCCAGTATCTCCCGTACAGTCCATGCAGGAGCTCTTTTTGGATTTGGACTGCATCGTCACCCGTGCTGATCAAAGCTCCACGCTGGGCAAACAGGAAATGAAATTCAAAAGTTCGCGGGGCTTTTCCTCTACCTGGCCAGTGCATCCGAGTTCAGATTGCTGTCCAGAGCGGTCAGTGGTGCACTGTGGGATACCGCCGGAGGCCAATACTGTTGATTTGCGACCACACTAACCCTAACCCGAATGGGCAATACTGATTTCAGTGCTACTCCTCTCGTCGGGGAGGAGTACAGAAACCAATTTAAAGGGTATCGACATAAGGGCCTTATTGTGTGGATGGTGCAGAGTTAAATCGGTTTAACGCTGCTAAATTCAGTTTAAAGCATAGTGTAGAACCAGGGCCTCATTCTCAGCTCCTTGTGCCTCTTGCTCCCAGCTCTTACACGCATTTCCTCTCCTGTGGTTCCTCTCCACCTGACTGGATTGAGCACCTTTTTAAACCCAGGTGCCCTGATTAGATCACCTGCCCATCAAGGCAGGCTAATCAGCCTGTCTGCCTTAATTGGTTCTTAGCACGTTCCTGACTATCTAGTGCAGCCCCTGCTCTTGGTCACTTAGGGAACAGAAAATACTCATCCAGTGACCAGTATATTTGCCCTCTTCCAGACTCCTGTACCCACTGGTCTGGGTCTGTCACAGTACTTGAAAACTGTTATGTCCCCTCTCAGCCTTCTCTGCTCAGCCTGAACAAACCCAGTGTTTTCAATCTTCCCTCCTAGGTCATGTTCTCCAGACTTTTCATCATTTTTCTGCTTTCTCTGGATTTGTCACATCTTTCCTGAAATGTGGCACCCAGAACTGGACATAATATTCACCATACTCCTAATCAGGGAAAACCCAGGGGAGAGAGTCAGTTGGACAAAATCAAAGGGCTGTGCAACCTTCCCTCCATGTTCTGCTGGTGTCCCCATCCCGACCCTGCAGCCCCCTGCTAGCCAGCCTGGCTTTCATGATTCCAGCTGTTGGCATTACAGCTGGTAGAAATGTCCATCCATGTTTCCCCATAGCGCTGGCTTTTCCCAAACCCAACTGACACCCCCATGCCTATGCACAGACACTCACTTGCCTGCACCTGCTCACATGTTGTCATCCCTCCCCCCCCCCCCCCAACTAAAAGAAACATTTGTTGATGAAATTTCTCAGTGGAGAAGGGTTCCCAGCCAGTTGGGTGTGTGTGTGTGTGCGCGTGTGCACCCCCTGCAGGACAGCACCTCCTAAGTCGAGGCTGCCTGTTCCCAGCCTGGCTTGCACAGGGCCAGGATGTATTGTGCCTTCCCTCCCTGCCTCAGTTGCAGAGGATTATGGGTTTCGGATCTGCCGCTAAGGGATTGGGCCAGACCTTGCGGGCCCTATGCCCTGAGCAGCCTGCACCCCTGGCACTGCCAGCTCTGTGCAGGGGCTCCAGGATCGAATCCCCATGGGGAGCTGGGATCATGCCTGCTGGTCCTACCCATCCCCTCCCCAGGCACCTGCCCAGGTGTGTCCCCCTGGCTCCACCTTGTACAGGGGAGGGTGGGTTTGAGCACCCCCTGGTGTGCAGATCAGCACAGTGCAGGCGAGAGCTCTTATGGCCACCCCAGGAGCTGCTGTGGGATGGGACAGGTATGCGGGTAGTGCCCATGACAGCCTTACCAACTCAGAGCACCCCTTGTGGCAACATCCAGTGTTGCACCCAGTTTGCCTTGAGAGTGCCGGGGGGAGGGGGCTTTCACCCCTCCAGGGTACCCAAAGTCAAGGCTCAGTGCCAAGGAATGAGAACTCTTCACCTCCCTGGGCTCAGGCCCCAGCCTCCTGTGCCCCCTCCCAGGCTCTGCAGGGCTCTCTCTCTCCAGAGTCCCCGTTCCTGCCAGCCGCTGACCCTCAGGGCATCTTCCTTGGAGACTTTAGCCTGGTTCTCTCCAGGCTGGTCCTTTATCTCTGTTTACTGCCCAGGCCATTGGGGTGGGGGAGGACAGGAAGTGTTTGGCCTCCTTCAGGGGCCTCCTTCACCCCTGCTGCCCTCCGCCTTCAGGGCCTGTGCCAGGGGCAGGCACCCCCATGGCTCCCTTCGCAGGGAGGGGAATCAGCAAACTTCCTCTGTAGCACTGCTATCTTCTCTTGTGCCAGTTCTTCCCTCCCCAGCTATTCATCCAAACCCTCTGCTCAGGTCCACAGACTGATGCCCCCTGAAAGGGCTCCATCACCCCCTGTTGCCATCCCCAGGGGCAGAGCTGGGGGGAGATGATGCCCCTCTCCCCAAGGCGACCAGTGGGCTGTGTTGAGTGTCTGGGGGCTGGCTGTGCCCAGGTGGCTCTGGCATGGACCCAGAAGGCCTGCGAAGGGCAGGGGTTAGAAGGTAGTTGGCCATGGTGGATGTTAAGGCAACCTGACACTGGGATGGGGTGGTGTCCCCAGAGCTGTGTGCTGCAGTGCCGAGGGCTGGGATTCCTGCTGTCCCCTGCTCAGTGCCATGGGGGCTCCTGGCAGGCTGCTCAGGGCTGGGTGCACTGGTCTGAGGTGCCAGAAGCCTGTGGCTGGCACTCAGCACTTGGCTCTGGGGTCTAGGTGGGGCTCTTGCTCCCAGACCAGCCTGGGACAGCATCTGCCTCCTTGGTGCCTGGAGGAGGAGGATGAGGGCCTGTGGGCTGGCACGAAGCCCCGGCAAGGTGGAGTGGCCTGGCACGATGGTTCCTGCCCTTAGGGAGCTCTCACAGCCCTGCTGGTCCCTGGGAAGTGCCATCCCCTGCCCCTGCCCGGTGGTGCCCTTGGAACCCGCAGTCCCCCCAGTGGGTGGCACCTGGTGCAGCTCGGAGCCTGTTGCAGGGAGTCTCTGTTAACTGCCCTGGCTCTGGGGGCAATTTGGGTAGGGGGAGGGGCTTTGGTCAAACAAGACTTGTTCCACTTGGACCCTGGCAAGAGCTGGCAGGGCCTGGGGGTGGAGGGGACATTCAGCCCTGTGTGAGTGCCAAAAGTTCGGGGGGTGGAGGGTGCCCTGGGTGGGTGCTGAACATTCCTGGGGGGAGGTGCCTTGTGTGGGCACCATGTGTTTTAGGAGGAGAGAGGGCAGGCTGGGTGCAGAGCATCATCTTGGGGTGGGGGTGGGGGGCTGTCTGGGTGCTGAGTGTTCTCTGGGGAAGGGGGGCTGTTTGGGGGGCTGAGTGTCAGCTTTGGGGCGGGCTGGCTGGGGGCTGAGTGTTATTAGGGGTTTGGGGCTGGCTGGGGGCTGTGTGTTATCGGGGGGCTCAGAACTGGCTGGGGACTGAGCGTTATCTGGGGTTCGGGGGCTGTCTGGGTGCCATGTCACATTGGGGAGGGTGAGTGGTGGCGTCTGGCCACCGATGTGGGGGCCATTTCCCACCTCGATCCATCTGTCCCCCTCCCGCCCTGGGACGCAACAGGGTGTGGTTCGGGCTTTGTGTTCAGGTTGTAGGACGGGACCTGTCTCGCTTCTCCTAGCTGAGGGGAGGGGGGGCTGTCCTGGGTTTGAGGGGTTCCCTGCCTGGCCCCTCTGGGCTACCCCAGGATGGGGCTGGCTATGCAGCCCCCTGGCGAAGGCAGGGCCTGGAGGCTGCTGGAGGGGGTTGCCAAGGCTGGGCACGTGCCAGGCACCGCAGGTGGTGCCTGAACATTGTTAATAGTGGGGGGTGCTGAAAGCCAGGCCCTACCCCCCCCCACCCGAGCTGAGGCTGGGAGCAAAGCCCTGGGCGTGGGGCGGGCAGCCAGGCCCCCGGGGGTGCTGAAGCACCCCCTGCACCCCTGTTTTCCTGCCTAGGGGCCCCGTGGGCTGGGCACAGACCCAGCAGCGGCCCCGCCTCGCCCCGCCCAGGCCAGGCCAGGGAGTCTCCCTGCCGGGTGCCAGGCGGGGAGCCGGGGACCCGGGCTCTGCCACGAAGTGGCCGCGTGGCTCCGGGCGAGCCCGGGCCGGGCCGCTCTGCACCAGAAGGGGGAGCCCCCTGCAGGGCCCGGAGGGCCCGGGCGGGACCCGGGGAGGAACCGGGCCCCCCGGCCGGGCTGCTTAGAGGCCGGCGTAGGCGGGACCCGGGGGCCAGGCAGAGGCCGCTGGTGAGGGCAGCGCCAGGGGCTGGAGCCTGCGAGTCTGGCCGGCGCCCGGGGAGCCCAGGCGTGGGGGGCCGCGGCTGGGGGGAGGGCCCGGGCCCTCTGTAAAACCCGGGCCCCGGGGGGCGGGGGCTGGGCGGAGGGAGCCGGCAGGTACGTACACGCCCCGGCGGGCCGCGGGGAACCGGTGGCCAGGGAGGAGGCGAAGGT
>NC_133773.1:146662917-146702539 GCF_003597395.2 Chelonoidis abingdonii | reverse complement strand
GAGTTGCGAGTGGGGGGCGCTGCCCCGAGCCCTGCTCCTGCCCCCGGCCCTGGGCTGCGAGTGGAGGGCGTTGCCCTGGCCCCTGCCACCCCCAGCACTGAGCTGCGAGTGGGGGGCACTGCCCTCCCCCCAGCACTGAGCTGTGAGTGGGGGGTGCTGCCCCGAGCCCTGCCTCCACCCGGCCCTGGGCTGTGAGTGGGGGGCGCTGCCCTGAGCCCTGCCCCCACCCGGCCCTGGGCTGCGAGTATGGGGCGCTGCCCTGGCCCCTGCCCTCCCCCCAGCACTGAGCTGTGAGTAGGGGGGCGCTGCCCTGGCCCTTGTCCCCCCAGCACTGAGCTGCGAGTGGGGAGCACTGCCCTGGCCCCTGCCCCCCCCCCCAACACTGAGCTGCGAGTGGGGGCGCTGCCTTGGCCCCTGCACACTGGCTTCTTGTTCTGTGGGAGGGAAATGCGCATTACTGGGGCTGGGATGAATGGGCCTTTTCTCTTCACAGCTGGGCCCGTGGCTGGTGGCTGGGAATCCGCTGACAGAGACAGCCAGGGGCAGGGGGAACAGGAGGCAGAGAGCCTGCCCCACGTACCCGCCTGCTCCAGGCGAGACCGGGGAGCCCCGTCCTGGAGTGCTCAGCCAGAGCGGAGCAGAGCTCGGACACTGCTCACCGGCACCTTGCACTGGTCCTCCAGGCGGGGTGGACATGGGCATTGGCTGTGCCCTGGCATGCAGGTGCCTGTGCAGGGGCCCTGGGGCTGCCAGTGACTGGCCCGGGCCGGGGGTGTAACTGGTTCCATGGACATGGCGGCGAGGGACAGGTTTGCAGAGATGCAGGACAGGCTTCGAATCCTGGAGGACCTCAACATGCTGTACATCCGGCAGATCGCGCTCAGCCTGCAGGTACGGCTCCTGCGGTGCCCCTGCCAGGCGTCCTGCAGTGCCCAGCCTGCGCTGGAGGGCTCCTGCATCTCACCCTGGCACTTACCATGCCAGAGCATGCGCAGTATCAGAGAGGGTGCCCATCCTGGGATCACTATGGCCCGTCGGTGCCAAGACCACGCGGTTACCCCTGGCCTGGCTTTGCTGAGCTCCAGCCCATGCTGGAGCCTGGGGCTTTGGGGCTGTCAGGCATTGAAGGGGCTGCTGGGACATTGAAGTGCCTGGGGTGCTTGGCTGGTGGTGGCTCTGCTGGGGGCAGCGTCCCGCCCCCCAGGGCTGCAGCCAGCAGGTGCCTTGGGCTGGGGCTGGAGCAGAATGGTTGTGCTGAGGGATCCCAGTGAGGTGATTAACAGTGGTCTGGGAGTCCGGACTCCCACTACCCAGTCAGCGTGCAGCATGACTCTCCCTGTGGGCGGGGGCCCTGAGCTCAGGAATGCATGTGGCATCCTGGCTGGGGTGGAACAGGCTGGCATGGTTCCAGGGCGCTGTGTGGGCTCCTGCGTGTAGCGGGCTCTGTGGGGCAGCATGAGCAGCCTGGCCCCATGGGGCAGCCTGGCAGGGACTCACATCAGTTCCGGTGTGCAGGGCTGGCAGGGGGCTCATGTGCGGATGGTGCCTTGGAGGGGGGCCTGGTGCAGGGGACGGGCTCAGACTCTGACGGCAAAGACCAGGCTGGGAGTGTGTGCCCCTGGGCAGAGCATGCGCCTGAATCTGTCTGCTCCTATGGGGAGACCCAGTTTTCCAGCCAGCGGTGTGGCCTGAGCCGTGCATACTGGGAGCTGTAGTCTGGCCCTTGTTACTCTAGCCCTGGGGAGAGCACAGAGCCAAGGGGGATGGCACCCGGGTTGTGTCCAGGCATCCCTTAGCTGGTCAGCGGCACGGAGCATGTGGCCAGGTTGGGGGCTGGCCCTCGCCCTCCATACTGCCAGGAAGCTGCTGCAGGAGGCTTGCTCACCAGCTTCCTGTTCTCAGGCAAACCCAGCCCCTGGGATCATTTTCTGTCCCTGGCTCTGGGAGGGGAGTGGGGTCTGGTGGGTTGGAGCTGGGAGCCAGGACTTCTGGGTTCTGTCCCTGGCTCTGGGAGAGGAGTGGGATCTGGAGGGTTGGTGGGGTGCTAAAAGCCAGGACTCAGTTCATTTTCCAGATCTGCCATGCCCAGGGCTCATCCTTTCCCCTCTGTGCCCATTGCTCGGTGGGGGGCACTGGCAGCCAGGGGCTGGTGCTGTGAGGACTTTGCTCTCTCCCCCTGCAGGCTGGGCTAGGGGGTACTGGCTGCGGGCTCTCCAAGCTGCTTTTAATCAGCAGACAGCGGCTGATTTCCACGTCGTCAGTTGTGGCTGTGCCTGCAAACAGGGTGGCTGCCGTGGGCGTGTGTGAGCCAGTGGGGTGCTCGGGGGGTGCCTGGGCAGTGAGGGCGCAGTGGAGGGAGGAGACGTGAGCCGGGTGCGTTCAGGAGCTGTGTGCCTGGGGGAGTCCCCACTGCAGGACAAGGAGCTGGGCCCCCACTCTGTCTGCAGGGGACGCACCCCCTCAGTTAGCGCCAAGTGCCCCTGCCCCCAAAGGTGTCTTCCAGTTGCCAGGGCTGAGCCGCTCCCAGCCAGGTGCTGCTGCCCCTCCTTGGGGCTGGGTCTTCCTGGTGCAGCAGATTAGTGTAATGCTTCCTGTGAGCCAGAGCCCCCTCCCTGTTATCCTCTGCTTCCCAGCCCCATGGACATCCAGCCCCATCTCCTCCTCCCAGCGCTGCAGGGATCTCTGGGTATAGGCCCCTCTTGCCCTGCTCTTTGGCCTCTCCCTGGCCACTGTCTCTGCAGCATCTCCTCCCCCTGTCCTGGGCTCTCCATCCGCTCTGCTCTTCCCTTGCTGGGGTGCTGGGGATTCCCAGGACAGGGGTGTAGAGTAGAGAGCCCCTCCCTGGCCAGCAGCCAGGTGTTACCTCCAGGGTCCCTGCCTTTGGGGAGCCCCTGGGTGCCCTTGTCCAGGCATTCACTCCAGGCCTGCGATTTGGTGTCTGTGTCCTGCCCCAGCCCTGGGGTGGGGGTGGTGGGGGGTCATTTCTGAGTCAGGATCCAGCCAAGGGAGGATTTGAACCTGTGACCATCCAGCCCTGCAGGGGCAGAGCAACCTTGCTGAGCTGTCCTGGCCAGGGGGAAACCTAGTGTCTGTCCAGCTCCAACCGCCCCTCTGGGATTTACCGAGCAATCCTATTAGCAAATTGGCTGTTAATCACCTCTAGCCCCCAGGCAGCATGAGACCAAACACAACTGGCTTAGCCAGCGCCAATGGGTGGGGGCCTGCTCCGGCCCCGCAAGGGGCCATGCCCCCCCATAGCTGGGGGAGACCTGCCCCCACCCTGTCCTCCTGTACCCTTCCCCACACTGTCACCTGGCCCTCCCTCCCAGAGTAGGGCCAGACCTGCCCGCCCTGCCCTGCCTCTCGGGGTGGGGAGAACCGTTCCCCGGACACCCTCTGTTTGTCTTGGGGCCCCACCTCCAAGGTGAGCCCATCCAGTGGTTGCTCCCTGTGACCAGGGTGGGGTGCCAGGGCTCCCTCTGCCCATGCCCCTTGGGGTGCCTCAGCCCCCCCATCACTTGCTCCTTAGTTGGGGGTGGGAGGCATGTGCTGCCCCCTCTTGGCTTCACCCTGGTGGCTGCAGCTGTGCCACCCCCTACCTGGGAAAGGAGGCAGCTGTCCATCCCCCTCGCCATGCAGCTGTCTGCTCCCCCCATGCTATTTATAGCCAGTTGGTGATGTCACCGTTTCCTCCGCGCTCTCCATGGTGTGGATTGCTGGAGCTGCCGGCTCAGCCTTGGAGCTGCCGGGAAACAGCTCCTGCTGCTCCCCCTTTCCCTGCTGGCTCCCCAGCCCCCTCCCTCCCTTGCGCCCAGCACCTTCTCCGCAGGGAGCTTGGCATCGCACTGCTCAGCTCTCCCTAGCCCTTCGTCAGCCGCCAGGCCAGCGCTGCAGAGCTCCTGGAGCTGTGTGCAGGCTGGGGGCAATGGGCCGGGGCGCTGCCATGCTGGGGGCACGCGGCTAGGAGGGGGACCCCGCAGGCAGCTGGGAGCTCCCAGCATGGACAGCTGCAGGATCGGCAAAGTGAGTGCCAGGGAGACCTGGGGGCGCCCGCTGAGATGCTGCAGGGAGGGAGCTGGGCTATGGGCTCGTGGCAGGCTGCGGGGGGATGAGAGAGCCAGACCAGGTTGGCGAGGGGATGGGGCAATGCCAGGGGGACACAGGCACAAATGCACCTACAGGCTCCTTGGGGCGGGGGTGGGGGATGCCGCTCCACCCCCAGCCATGCTGCAGCCTGGAGGAGTGTCAGCCAGGCTCTGCGCCTACCCTAGCATGAAGGGCTCAGTGCCTCAGGGGTGGGGAGCAGATTTTCCCTGGCTGAGGCTGGATCCCAGCGGCTGTTCCTGGCCTGGGGCCATCCCTGCATCTCCTCCAGGGGCCTGCTCAGCCTGTTCCCATCCCTGGCAGTCTGGGAATCACCCCTGGCGGGAGTCCGGGCATCTCCCCAGGCCGGGGCTGGAGCAGACACCTCCCTGGGCCCGCTCCTGGCATGTGGTGAGAGTTGGCACAGCTGGCAGCAGGGCGGTGTCCACGGGCAGGGAGGGGGCCTGTCCTGCCTGCTGGCGGGCTGGGCTCCTTTCTCTCAGCATCTGGCTGCTGCTGCTGGAGTGAGGGCTCAGTGCCTGGAGAGCTGCGTGGTGACGGGCACATGTGAGCAGGTGGGCATGAGTGTCTTGCCCAGCAGGAACAGTGAGGGGCAGCATTGCCCTGTAAGGGGTTGCAGCCATGTCCTGTGAAGCAGGGAGGAGGCTCAAGCCAATGTGCAGTCCCACCCCCACCCCGACCCACCCAGGGCTCCAGGCTGGGGCTGATTTTCTCCTCCCCTCTGCGACAGAGATGGGGGGAATTTAAATCTAGGAGCTTGAATTCCTCATCCCTCCACTGAAAACGGTGGGAGCGGCCCCACAGCCCCCACTCCATCCAGCACTGCACTCACGAGGAGCTGGGCGGTCCCTGAAGGGGTTGGTACTGGAAGTGTTCACACGGGTTCAGAGTGAACACCCTGGGGAAGGGAACGAGGCAGCTCGGGCAGACGTCGCTGCATCATGCTGTGCGGGGCGTGTCTGGGCTGGTTTCTCATCAGGGCAGCGCAGCCTCTGGGGAGCGATTGTGCAGCCGTTCTCTGCAGGCCTGGCTAATGGGGTGCGCTGGGGGAGAGTCTGTCTGGGGGGTACTCTGGGGACTCTGGTCTTCAATCCATGGGACTTGTGACACTTCAGGGGCAGCTGGTGTTACCCTGTTGAGACTGGGGCCGCTGTGGGGTGCTGGGTCATGGGGCGGGAGCGCTCAGTGACCTGGAACTGGGGAGTATCTAGACTCGCTTCCAGCCCTACAGACTCCCCCCACCCTGGCCCTCTTCCCCAGTGACTTATGAAACGGGGGAGACGCAGATGGGACCTCTGGCCCTGATCCTTTCTCTGGCCCAGGGTTGCTGCATTTCCCAGCTGTGCTGGGGGCTGGCAGGGGACTGGGGAATGGGGGACAGATGGACAGTGGCTTAGCAACCAGTGCTTATTTCCTGACGGCTGCATGAGATTTGTGAAGAAGGAAATCGCTCCCCTGCCCCACACAACTCCGCTGGCTAGGACAGGGTTTGGTGCTGGCAGGGGTGGGGACCTGCGGCCTGCTGTGTTTGGACTGGGGTGCCCAGAACCTGGTGGGCTTGGGGTGAGTGTGTGTGTGTTGATGGGGGAGGGGGGGGGCGCTGTGTCTCCTCTGGGCGCTGGGTCGGTCGCATGCACCTCCCCCCCCCCCCCGGGTTCTGTCCCGTCCCGTGAGATTGCAGGTGTGGGCAAGGTCTGGTTGCCTGCCTGGCACAGGGCAAGGTCTGGGCCATGTTGCTTCCAGGGGAAAGTGGGCATCTGCCAGGCCCCACCTACGGACGGCTGCAGGATGTAGGGCCATGGGGGCTGTGCAGGTGGCTCCCCCATTGCCACCTATGGGGGCTGGGCGGGGCATGTGCAGGAACATCGGCCCAGTGGACTCTCCTAGTCTCGCCCCTGTGGCAGGACCAATGGCCCCCCAGTCCCATAGCCCCCCCCATTGGCCCAGGCCCAGCTTGCCCTGCTGCTTGGGGGAGGGGACCCCTGCTGCTGGTCATGAGGCGACATGGTGCAGGCCTGTGCCCCCAGTTCAGGAAGGAGGTTGATACCTTGGGGAGGGGTCAGAGAGGAGCCATGGGAACGACTGTAGGGTTAGACACCGGCCACATAGTGAGAGACTCTGGGAGCTCAGTTGAGTTGGCGTCCCGGAGAGAAGGCTCGGGGGTGACCTGATCGGTCTGTAGGTACCTGCCTGGGGACACATCTCAGCAGAGGAGGGGCGAACACGGTGCAAGGGCTGCGAGTTGAAGCCAGAGAAATTCAGCCTCGCAAGAAGGGCTCCATTTGCAATGGTGTGAGGGATGAGCGCTTGGTCCCGTACCCCAAGGGGCCTGGGGTATTCTCCATCCCTGGCCATTTCTCTGTCCAGACTGGCCGATTTTCTAGGCGCTCTGCTGCAAGGCTGAGTGGGGGCAGGTCTCAAGCCTGGGCTGTCTATGGGGTCAGACTGGTGAGCACGAGGGTCCCTCCTGGTCTTGGAAACTATTTGTCACGGACTCACAGGTTGTGCCCACTCGTGGTCCCATGCAGTCCGTGGGGGGAATCCCCTTCAGTGCGACAGCCCTTCTCAGGGGTCCAGTCGCTCTCGGGGTCAGGCCCCTCCACCTCCTGGAGCCGCACCTCTCTGAGCCTTAGCACACCCATCTCTACCGTGGTCCCCCTCAAGGAGTCCGCTTGCTCTGGGCCCCCCGGGCCACCCCCGAGGGAATATTGCCCCGCCTTCCCCTCCCCCCCATTCTCTAGACTGGAGCGACTTTCAGCCAGTGAAACATAGGAGCGTTTATCGAGCATTTGAACCCAGCATAGGAAACTCTCAGGGCCTCAGGTCTGGCCTCCCTCAGCCCAGCACATCCCAGTCCCCCTGCATCCAGGTGGGCCCTGCCTGCTCCCCCTCTCCAGCCCAGAGCCCCCCTGCTTCCCAGCTGGGCCTCTGATATCCTCGACCCCAAGCCCCCTCTGTCCATTGTCTTCAGTCCTGGTAAACAGAGTCACCTGGATCTCCTCTCCCCTCTTCTGTCCTCTGGCTGGAACTGGCTGGTCAGGTCACCGGGGTCCTCTCCCCGTAGTCCATTGTTCTCCCACTGGCCAGAACCAGCTGCGACTCCTGAGCTGGGTCTCTGGGTCGTCAGGTCACCAGTCGCTGGGGTCTCCATTCTCCAGGCCATTGGCTGGGGTCCCAAGTTCCCTCTCCGGTCCTGTGTCCCAACAAACTCCCTCTCCCTACACCTCATTAAACCAGTAACAGCCGGGGACACTGAGTCCCACTCCCTCTGCATGCAAACCACTGGAAAACACGGAAAAACCAAGAAAACCCCCCACTTTGTCACACTATGCCGCCGGCATCTCCTCTAGCATCCCTGCTGCTCAGCTCTGGCCCTGCCATGGCCCCTAGGCCAGATCCCTACCAGGTAATGAGTCCCAGTGTCACCCCCTCGGGCCGCTCCTCAGCCCTGCCCTGGGCTCAGCAGTCCTTGAGTTGGGGTTTCTACCAGTGTTTTCCCCAGGAATTGAAATTGGGGTGTGTGTGTGTGTGTCAGGGCTGATGAGAACTGAGACTGTGAGGGTGAAGGGGGGCTGTATGGCACCGTAGTAAAAACTGAAAAATGTTTCATGACCATTTTGTTAGATTTAAATCATGTTTTAAAATCCTCACACAAATTAATGGTGGCTATTCAAGCCTTCTATGGAGCACGACTTCTACATGTTTCTTGTTATAATTTTGCACAACTCTGTTAATGAACTTCTTGAATGCTATGCGTTCATCTTTGGTGGCTTCTCGTGTCTCCGGTACTTCCATTCCTTCAGCTGATATGCTCATTAGTTCATTCACGTGATCAGGCAGAAGGCGACTTCTTTCCGAACACAAATTCTGTTCAATGAGGTAAAAGAACGCTCAGCTGTAGCTGTTGTATCTGGAGTAGCAAGAGATGAATTCTTACTTCTTTCATCCCAGGAAACAGAACACTAGTGATGATAAAAAAATAAGTTGAAGTCAAATCTTCATTCATTTGTTATATGATATTCCACTCTGTGTTCAAATTCTCTATTCTGTCCTGATCACATGGCAGCCCCATTGCTGGTAGTGTCTCACCCCACTCAGCTGTTGGTGTTTTATATGACAGGCATTGGTAAAAACTACATAGTGGTTGAGTAGAATCCAGAAGTTGCTGTTGTAGATTTGTGAGAATCAAGTCTGGGTACTTTTTCAGTTGTCCTAACAAACACCTCCTGTCCTCTTCACTTAAGGATTCAATATAAATGCCGTCATTAGTCAACTTCTGGAATGAAGTTGTTGCTTCTTCCAGTACTTGTTCAAAGGATAGCTCTCTGATTGTTCCAAATGTAGCTTCTAATGCTGGACAGAGATCTCCTACTGTTGTAGTGGATGCCTTGATGGCATTGTTTAATGACCCACGTGGTTTCGACAGTAAACTTTATAGAATATCAGGGTTGGAAGAGACCTCAGGAGGTATCTAGTCCAACCCCCTGCTCAAAGCAGGACAAATCCCCAGACAGGTTTTTGCCCCAGATTCCTAAGTGGCCCCCTCAAGGATTGAATTTACAATCCTGGGTTTAGCAGGCCAATGCTCAAACCACCGAGGTATCCCTCCCCCTTTACAAGAGAGAGAATGGCAATATTCTTCTCTGAGCATAGGAGCAAAAGTAATCTACCAGCCTCATTACTTAGATCCATCCCATCTTGGTAGATACTTTCCAAAGCCAGTAGAATCATAGAATATCAGGGTTGGAAGAGACCTCAGGAGGTATCTAGTCTAACCCCCTGCTCAAAGCAGGACCAATCCCTAGACAGATTTTTGCCCCAGATCCCTAAATGGCCCCCTCAAGGATTGAGCTCACAACCTTGGATTTAACAGGCCAAAGCTCAAACCACTGAGCCAGCTGGAGTAGTTTTAAGACAACAGCCAAGGATTGCTCATGAGAAAACCAGCAGGTTTTCCCAGGTTGGACAAATTTGAACTTCAGTCCCAGTGAATCTTCTATATTTTCCAAGATACTCAGTCTTTTTGGACTCTTGCTGAAAAAAGAATATAATGACATTAAATGTACAGCTTTTTAAATGTCTTTTGAAGAGTCTGCAGCTCGTACTAGCATTAGCTGGAGTAGACGGCCTCTGCAGTGTGTATAGGAGAGATTAGGGTTACACTTTTCTCTGAGCAAAGCTTGTGCTCCACCATGTCTTCCAGAGAAGTTTTCAGCTTCATCAAACGCACACGCAGCCATCTGTTTGGGGTCCAACTGACAAGCATTTAACTCTTCTAAGATGTGGGTTGTCTCAGATGCAGCCGATGCGTCGTCTATAACTTGAACGTCTAGAAATGCATCTGCTGGCCTACCCCTGACACCAAGATAACGTACACAATGACTTAATACTTGATGCCCATCTGCATCGGTGCATTCATGTATGTGAAGTTTTTGAATGTGCTAAGAGAGTTCTTCACTTTTTCAGCTGCTGAGTCTTTCACTCTTGCACTGCATGCTTCTAGCCAGTCAGTTGGGTTTCTTACAGAAAGATAGTGAGCATTTGCTGGTCAGTGTTCAACTTCAGGATGAACAAGTGACCATGCCCTTAACATTAGCCTCCAGTTTCTAGTGTGTGGTATCTCTTGCTTAAATAGAAAGTATGATGCCACAGCCATGTTTGTTCACATGAACTGTCTCCAGCATTCTTCACAGCCCCATTAACACTCACCGGTGCTGTCCTTGGTCAGTGGAGACTCAGAGTTCAGAGGTGTTTTCACGAGTTCACCTCCCAGGTGAGGGCCAAGAAGGCACCTTGCTCGTTCCTCCAGCTGCTCACTGTTCGCTCTGGCCACTGTTGTTCATTCTGCCACCGTTCACTCCATTCCTTTATTGCCAATGACCCTGCGCCATCACCTTCTGCTCCCACCTGCCGCTGTGACCTCTGTGAGTTGGTCTGTTGAGGTTCCCCCAGCTCTCAGTGGGAGAACCGTGCTGCTAGTGCAGTCTGGGCCGTCTCTTTCACAGAAACACTGTCCTCACAGCAGGACTAAGCACTGAGACCTGATTGTCAGTGATTTCAGCTGCAGAACAAAAGACTATTTATGGAGCCTAATCGGCTCGGTCTTTAAACAGTGGAGAGGGGCGGGTCAAATAGTACTTGTGATTCAGGCAGAGCAGCAAGCAAAGCGCCTGGCCCCACCCTCTCTCAATGCCCTCAGTCAGCACGAGCTAAGTACAGCTCTGTTGCCCTTGACGCATACAATAAAAATAACAGCATTTAATTCCCCCCCAGATGAATGTAAATACAGTCTGGCCCTGAAGCCTTTCCCCCCAGCCCATTGAGACTTTGCTTACAAATCATCGTTTGAAATGATTGCGTTGGCCAACATCACCGAAATGAATGCACTGACATTGTCATAAAAACAGCTGGATAAGGAAGCTAGTCTATGTTCAGACTTTTCAAATCGATACTTTTTCAGATACACGTATTTTATGATACACTTTATGTGCTTTTAACGTGTGTATTAATGTTTCAACTTCAGTTCAAATTCCCAAACAATCACTGTATTGGCAACACTGCATGTAACTAGTTCACAAAACTGGGATTGGGGAAATTTGGGGCGGGGGGTGTAGGGAAACCCTGGTTTCTATGTCGTCGTCATGCTGGGAGGGGGCCCAGGCCCACCCCCTGCTCCGGGTTTGGCCCAGGCAGCCTGGGCTCAGCAGCCAAGGCGGCTCCTGAGGCTGCTTCCTGGAGCCGCTTCCCGCCTCCCAGCCCTTGTGCTGGTTCCCAGGAGCCTGTGGCTTCCCCCTGGGACCTGCAGCTCCGCCCTCGGATGCTGGGCCCTGCCCTTTCCCTGGGGCTGCCTTCCCTGGGATCTCCCTGCCTCCACTCCAGTGGGAGTTTAGCTGGTACCTGGCCAGCCAGCCTGGGAGAAAGGGTGGATTCCTTCCTGATCCCAGGGCCCTGGAGCCTGGGTGTGGATTCCCCCTCGCTCTGACATGGCTGCGGCTCCAGACCCTCTGTGCCCTCCCCACACCTGCCCCTGTGACTGAGGTGCCCCAGGCTAGCTCCCCGGGTGGCCAGGGACCTGTTGTGTGCCCAGGTGGCCTGGGGCTGGGCCTGTCGCTCAGCTCCTCATGGGGCAGCAGGGCCAGGGGGTCCTGTACTGCTGTCTCTGTGTGGGCGGGGTCTGTGCCCTCCTGAATCCCCCAAGGCACCCCATTGTGCCAGCCAAGGCCCTGTCTCCGTGCACAGCCCCTCCCTGAGCTGCTCTGCCATGGGGCACCTCTGGCTGAAGTCCCACCCCAAGCCCCCTGCACGTCCCACAGCACGGCCTGGGCTCCGTCCTGGTCCATCGACGGGGTGACCCATACCCCTTGAGGCTTGCAACTCCCCAACCCCCAGGGCTGGGTGTCCCAGCCCCTTCCATGGGGGACACCACCCCAGCTGGGGGGTTCTGGGATTCAGCCCCAAGCACTCCCAGAATCCTCCCTATCCTTTGTGGGGCTGGCCCCCCAGGTGCTACATGGGCCAGCTCTGCATGTTTACCCCCCTTAATGCTTCTCCCAAACCCCTTCCTCTCCCCATGGTGCCCATAGTTGCCCTACCCCATCCTTGCCCACTCATGCCCAACCCCCCGGTGCCTACAGCCCCACTGTCCCTGCCCCCAGTGCCCACTGACCCCATTAGGCTTGGCCCTGCCCCTGGTGCCCAGAGCCCCACTGGCCCCACCCCACCTTTCCCGGTGCCCACGGCCCCATTGGCCCAGCCCTCTGGTGCCTCCAGCCCCACTGATACACCTGGTGCCCCCAGCCCCGTTGGCTCCTCCTTGTGTCCCCAGCCCCACTGACCTTGCCCCACCACCCAGTGCCTATGGCCCCACCCCCCGCAACTCCAGGCTCCCTGGCCCCACCTCACCTCCCCTGCTGCCCATAGCCCCACTGGCCCCGCCCCCAATGCCCTCAGCCCCACTGACCCGTCCCATCTCCCCAGGACACAGACATCCAGAAGAAGATTGACCACGAGCTCCGGATGCGCGAAGGTGCCTGCAAGCTACTGGCAGCCTGCACACAGCGGGAGCAGGCGCTGGAGGCAACCAAGAGCCTTCTAGTCTGCAACAGCCGCATCATGGCCTACATGTCCGAGCTGCAGCGCATGAAGGAGGCGCAGGTGGCGCAGAGGACAGCCCGGCGGTGAGGAGCCCGTGACCGGGCACAGGGACCTGGGGACGGGGGCTGGGAGGAGCTGGGATGCGGGAGTGGGGCAGACATGTGGCACTGGATGTTGGTCACAGCTCTGTGCTTCCCCTGCAGCCCCTCGGACGCTGGCCCCATGGACGATCGCTTACCCTGCAGGGGGAAGGTCTGCGTGTCAGGTAAGGGGAGTGGGTGTGTGCCTGTGGCGGGGGGCGGGGGCAGCAGGTCTGCAAGGAGAAGAGACCAAACTTCCTCAGAGTGATTAGTGCCAGAACTGGGGAGGTGCTGCCTCCTGGAGCTCCGCTGGGGGCCCCGAGCTGGGACATCTGCTGGGGATACTGGGCCTGTGGGACTCTGCAGCTCAGGGCTGCGGCTGAGCTCGGGGGTGAGGGTGTCCTGGTCCAATCTCGCCACGGCCCGGCAGCTGCTCTCTGCCTGCCCCAGCCTGGCCCTGCAGACCGGCGCCTGCTCTCTGCCTGCCCCACGGCGTGTCCCAGCCCTGCAGACCGGCACCCTTGCTCTCTGCCTGCCCCACAGCTGCATCCCAACCCTGCAGACCAGCGCCCGCTCTCTGCCTGCCCCACGGCATGTCCCAGCCCTGCAGACCAGCGCCTGCTCTCTGCCTGCCCACGGTGTGTCCCAGGCCTGCAGACTGGCACCCACTCTCTGCCTGCCCCACGGCGTGTCCCAGCCCTGCAGACCGGTGCCTGCTCTCTGCCTGCCCCACGGCGTGTCCCAGCCCTGCAGACCAGCGCCCGCTCTCTGCCTGCCCCACGGCATGTCCCAGCCCTGCAGACCGGCACTTGCTCTCTGCCTGCCCCACAGCTGCATCCCAACCCTGCAGACCAGCGCCCGCTCTCTGCCTGCCCCACGGCATGTCCCAGCCCTGCAGACCAGCGCCTGCTCTCTGCCTGCCCACGGTGTGTCCCAGGCCTGCAGACTGGCACCCACTCTCTGCCTGCCCCACGGCGTGTCCCAGCCCTGCAGACCGGTGCCTGCTCTCTGCCTGCCCCACGGCGTGTCCCAGCCCTGCAGACCAGCGCCCGCTCTCTGCCTGCCCCACGGCATGTCCCAGCCCTGCAGACCGGCACTTGCTCTCTGCCTGCCCCACAGCTGCATCCCAACCCTGCAGACCAGCGCCCGCTCTCTGCCTGCCCCACGGCATGTCCCAGCCCTGCAGACCAGCGCCTGCTCTCTGCCTGCCCACGGTGTGTCCCAGGCCTGCAGACTGGCACCCACTCTCTGCCTGCCCCACGGCGTGTCCCAGCCCTGCAGACCGGTGCCTGCTCTCTGCCTGCCCCACGGCGTGTCCCAGCCCTGCAGACCAGCGCCCGCTCTCTGCCTGCCCCACGGCATGTCCCAGCCCTGCAGACCGGCACTTGCTCTCTGCCTGCCCCACAGCTGCATCCCAACCCTGCAGACCAGCGCCCGCTCTCTGCCTGCCCCACGGCATGTCCCAGCCCTGCAGACCAGCGCCTGCTCTCTGCCTGCCCACGGTGTGTCCCAGGCCTGCAGACTGGCACCCACTCTCTGCCTGCCCCACGGCGTGTCCCAGCCCTGCAGACCGGTGCCTGCTCTCTGCCTGCCCCACGGCGTGTCCCAGCCCTGCAGACCAGCGCCCGCTCTCTGCCTGCCCCACGGCATGTCCCAGCCCTGCAGACCGGCACTTGCTCTCTGCCTGCCCCACAGCTGCATCCCAACCCTGCAGACCAGCGCCCGCTCTCTGCCTGCCCCACGGCATGTCCCAGCCCTGCAGACCAGCGCCTGCTCTCTGCCTGCCCACGGTGTGTCCCAGGCCTGCAGACTGGCACCCACTCTCTGCCTGCCCCACGGCGTGTCCCAGCCCTGCAGACCGGCGCCTGCTCTCTGCCTGCCCCACGGCGTGTCCCAGCCCTGCAGACCGGCGCCCGCTCTCTGCCTGCCCCACAGCTGCATCCCAAACCTGCAGACCAGCGCCCGCTCTCTGCCTGCCCCATGGCGTGTACCAGCTCTGCGGACCGGCGCCCGCTCTCTGCCTGCCCACGGCATGTCCCAGCCCTGCAGACCGGCACCCGCTCTCTGCCTGCCCCACAGCCGCGTCCCAGCCCTGCAGACTGGCACCCATTCTCTGCCTGCCCCAGCCCTGCAGACCAGCGCCCGCTCTCTGCCTGCCCCACAGCGTGTCCTAGCCCTGCAGACCGGCCCTTGCTCTCTGCCTGCCCCACAGCCGCATCCCAACCCTGCAGACTGGAGCCCGCTCTCTGCCTGACCCACGGCCATGTCATGGCCCTGCAGACTGGCGCCCGCTCTCTGCCTGCCCTCATCAGTTGGGAGAGCCGGGCAAGGTGACTTCTAAGTGGGCAGCATCTCTGGGGGGCGTTTAGGGTGTTCCTCGCTTTGGTCTGGAGAGCAGCAGAGGATGGAAGGAGGAGGAAGCTGCTGGGAGTGAGGGGCGGGGGGAGCAGCCCCCAGCTCAGCTTGGGGGCTGGGGGTCACTCAGAGGCCCAGCGAATCTATATTGTGATTCAGACCTGCCCTGGGCCCCCCAGCGCCCACCCCATGCGTACTCGGTGCCTCTTCCCCCCATTGGTTGCCACCCTCAGCTGTCTGGCATCTCTCCTCCCTCCCCAGATCTCCGGATCCCCTTGATGTGGAAGGACACGGAGTATTTCAAAAACAAGGGAGGTGAGTGTGAGGGGTGGGGCTGGGCCCTGCGGGCCCCCTGCAGAGGGTGGGGTTCTCTCTGACGCTGGCGTGTTCCCTCCTGCCCAGACCTGCATCGCTGTGCCGTGTTCTGCCTGCTGCAGCTCGGTGTGGAGATCTATGACACCGAGATGGTGCTGGTGGACCGGACGCTCACTGACATCTGCTTCGAGAACGGGGTCCTCTTGTGAGTAACCGGCCCCAGGGCTTCCCTGTGCAGCAGCTACCCCTCCCCAGGGGGGCATGTTCCCAGAGACCCCCACAGCCAGCACCCCTCCCTGCATCTTACAGTGCCCCCTGCTGGGAGAGGTCAGGGTAGCCGGGAGCTCATCCCCACAGCCAGCGATCCTGCCCCACTCCCCACAGCGCCCCCTGCTGGGAGAGGTGGGACTGGAGTAAGCGGGAGCCCCCCACCCAGGGATCGTGCCCCTGCTAGGAGAGGCCGGGGTGGCCTGGCCTGGCGCTCCCCTCGGTAGCGGGGCTCTGATTGCTTTGTTCCTGGCAGCACGGAGGCGGGCCCAGACTTCGAGCTGAAGGTGGAGCTGTACAGCGCAGGGCTGGAGGAGGACTCTGCACTCGGTAGCACCCCGAAGAAGCTGGCTAGCAAACTGAGCAGCTCGCTGGGACGCTCTTCCGGGAAGCGGCTGCGCGCGGCGTTGGACGGGGCCCCAGGGAGCCCCGTGAGTAACGGGGGGAGCAGCCCCCTCCTGCTGCCGGCCCCCAGCGTGGCGTGAGTACCCGTCGCCCTTTCATTGCTATGCACCCCGAGGCCCGCTGGACCCTAACCCTCTCTCCCCCCTTTCAGGGGCCCCAAGTACCACCTGCTGGCCCACACTGTGCTCTCACTGGCCGAGGTTCAGGACAGCTTCCGCACCCATGACTTGGCCATCACCAGCAATGGTAAGGGTGCAGGGAGAGGGGGTGCCGGGATGGCGAGTGGGGGAGCAGGGAGGCAGGGAATGGGGTTGGCAGTACTGGTGATACCTGCAGAGAGTTCGGCTGGCTGCTTGGCCCCTTGCTGCACCCCACAGACCCCTGCATAACCCTGTGACGCCCCGTCTCCCCCGCAGAGGAGAGCTCCTTCTGGCTGCCCCTCTATGGCAGCATGTGTTGCCGCCTGGCTGCCCAGCCCAACTGTATGGCCCAGCAGATGATGTGCGGCTTCTTGAAATTGCAGGTAAGTTTGCATCCCAGCTTGGAGAGACTGTGCTGGGGAGGGCATTGGACACGGGGCCCCTCTCTGCTAGGGGGCGTCGGGCCTGATCCGGCTCCCAGACGGGGATAGACTGGCTGGGGGGAGGGGAATGGGACACGGGGCCTCTCTCCGCTAGGGGGCATCGGGCCTGATCCAGCTCCTGGACGGGGATGGGCTGGCTGGGGGGTGAGGAATGGGACACGGGGCCTCTTTCTGCTAGGGGGTGCCAGGCCTGATCCGGCTCCTGGACGGGGAAGGGCTGGCTGGGGGGTGAGGAATGGGACACGGGGCCCCTCTCTGCTAGGGGGTGCCAGGCCTGATCCGGCTCGCAGATGGGGATAGGCTGGCTGGGGGGAGGGGAATGGGACACAGGGCCTCTCTCCGCTAGGGGGTGTCAGGCCTGATCCGGCTCCTGGACGGGGACGGGCTGGCTGGGGGGAGGGGAATGGGACACGGGGCCTCTCTCCGCTAGGGGGCATCGGGCCTGATCCCAGATGGGGATAGGCTGGCTTGGGGGAGGGGAATGGGACATGGGACCTCTCCCCTCTGAGTTCCCCATTCCAGCCTCATGCTCCTTAGGGCCCTGGTGGATTTTTCCATCACGTGGCTCTTTACGCCCAGCCAGGCTGTCTGTTTCTCCCACCCTCCAGCCAGCCTGGTGTCCCTGGCTGGGCACTCAGCCTGGGCCAGGCAGGGGCTCACGCTGGATCGGCTCGTGCCTTGGAAGCTCGGCGATTCCGGGGTGACCAGAGGTCGTTCCCAGCCCTGGGTGACTGAGTTTGCCAGATCTCAGCGCAGTCTCTAGTGTGAGGGTCTCCACGTCCCAGAGACCTGAGGCCATGTGGGCAGTGACGGTGCGGGGGGCCAGCCCAGTGTGAGGCAGGCTGGGAGTCGTCAGGCAGGGCTCTGCCAACCGGGGCTGGACGTGGGGTGGGAACGAGCCCATTTTCCCCCTTGCGGGCACGTCCCCTGCCCTGCAGTAACCCGGGCCTGGCCTGTCGGCTGCAGCAGCAGGTGGGCGAGCAGCAGAGCTGGGTGCGGCTGTTCTGTGTGCTGCGGGGCTCCAACCTCCTCTGCTACCGCCGGCCCCAGGACACCGAGGCCCCGGTGGAGCCGGCACTTACCATCGCCATCAACAAGGTGAGTGGAGGGGGCAGGGGCAGCAGGGCCACTGGGCACTGAGGGTGGATCGGGGCAGGGTGGGTCCCTGCAGCCCTTCCTCAACCTCCCACCGCGTCCCTGGTCCCAGGCTCTTGTCTGCGGAGGCTGGCACCCTCGCTGAGGGGCTGGGTACAGTGCAGCCCCTCGAGGTCCCAGCTCACTCCCTGGGTCTGGCGCCCTGCAACTGGGGGCCCCTGCCCTGGGCTGCTCCTTGGACGGCTGGGGTTGGATTCCCTGCTGGGCTGGACTCAGCGGGGGAGCTGTCGGGGCTGGGGAGGAGGGAAAGCTGGGGGCTGGGCTCCGGGCTAGGGGTCTCTGCAGGGGGAAGTGTCAGGGCTGGGGCTCGGGGGATCTCTGCGGGGGGAGGAGTGGCTGGATAAAAAGGGGTGTCGGGGCTGGCTGGCTAGAGGGGGAGGGGCTGGATAAACTGTATGTGGTTGACTGGCTGGCTGGGGAGGAGGGAAAGCTGGGGGCTGGGCTCCGGGCTAGGGGTCTCTGCAGGGGGAAGTGTCAGGGCTGGGGCTCGGGGGATCTCTGCGGGGGGAGGAGTTGCAAATAGTTTTCAGAGACCGCTGTGGAGACTGGTAGCTGTAGTCCTCATTACCCCCTCCCTCCCTCCATGACCATCCGTTTGAGTGTCTGGCTTCCCCTGGGCTGGGGGGATACTCATGTTGAGGTGTTGGGGCACTGGGGCTGGGCTGTGTTCGGGGGCAGGATAGCTGGGGGCTGGGCTGGGGGTTCTGCGGGGGAGGTGTAGAGTCTGGTGGCATGGCTGTGTGGGGGGCAGGAAGCTGGAGGGCTGGGATGGGGGTCTCTGCGGGGAGGTGATTGGGCCTTGGGCTAGTGTTGGGGGGTGGCGGGAAGCTGGGGGCTGGGCCTGGGGAGGTCCTCTGCGGGGAGGTGTTGGGCCTGGGCTGTGTTGGGGGGTGGGAAGCTGGGGCTGGGCTGGGGGTCTCTTGTGAGGGGAGGTGTTGGGACCCTGGGGCTGGAAGCTGGGGTCTCTGCGGGGGAAGGTGTCCAAGTCTGGGGCCTTGGGCTGTGTTGGGGGAAGCTGGGGCTGGGCTGGGGGGGGTCTCTGGGGGGAGGTGTTCGGGCCTGGGGCTGGTGGTGTCGGGGCGGGAAAGCCTGAGGGCTGGGCTCCGGCTGAGGGGTCTCTGCAGTGGCAGGAGACGCGGATGCCGGCCACGGAGGAAGGACCAGGAACAGCTGCAGAGCATGGTCGGTGACAACCAGCTATGGGGGGGAGGAGGTGACGCACACGCTGCTTGCGGAGGAGCCGGGGGGCCCGACACGACAGCGGCTGGATGGAGGCCTTCCTGGCAGCAACTTCTACGACCTGAGTGAGTGAGTTTTGGGAGCAGAGCCGGAGTCCAGGGGAAGCTGGGGGGGGTACAGCTGAGGACTGGGTGGGGGCAGCTCCTGGGCCAAACCCAAGGAGCCAGTGGTGAGCCCAGGCCCAACTGGGGGGCAAAGCCAGGCGGACACAGGAGAGCAGCGAGTGGGGCTGGGAGCTGTGGCCCTGAGCTCAAACAGACTGATCCTTTGTGGTCAGGCCATGCCAATAGCCGGGGCGGGCAGCTGTGCCAAGTCGAGTGCCCTGGTGCAGGTGTTGTACTCAAAGTGCTATACACGGGACTCTTTTCAGGGAGGATAAAGGCAAAACGCCACATTTATTATAATATATGGTTTAATTAACACTTTATCATATGCCTATGAATCTATAAGTCATATGCATTCACGACAACCACAACACAGACCACAAAAACACGCATCCGTTCTCTGCTGTGCTACCAACAACGGTGCTCCCCTTAACTGCACTGGCTCAGGGAGTTAGATGTGTGGGGAGGGTGGAACCGGCTGTCTGTCTCGATCCGGAATCGATGCTACCGACGGTGACAAGACGAGACCGGGGTCCTTCTGCAAGACACTCGTATTTATAGCAGCTTCCCTCTATGCAAATCAGACCAGATTCAAATCTGATCTGTGTCCGTGTGGTCTGTGTCCGTTGGTCTTGTGCTGCTTTTCTCTGGGTGTTGTCCCAAATGCTGCTCATATACAGGAGCGTTTTCTAAAGAAAGTTGTGCTTGCTTCTTAAATCCTGAAGGATCGTCAAATTCATGCTCCCCTCCATTTGGGCTTCTACTTGATCAAGTTGTAATTGTCTTTTGCTCTGGCTTGGCATTCACTATCTTTAACATGGTTAGCTGTCTGGAGGTGGGTGTCTTCCAAGCCTCACTAATTCACACCTCATTCAGTCAATGGGGCAATTGATTACAGAGTGGGGGGGGGAGATCTTATTCTACTTTTAACAAAAAGGCACGTTTCTTTCACTTTAACTGTACTATCCTTAGGGGCTAGAACATTTGATATAAAGTCTTCTACCAATTTTCTAATACAAAGTTGTATGACAGAGGCACAATGCCAAGTCATATGAAATACAAAGTAACATTGTGCAAGATGCAATGTCATAAAGATACTTAATATAGAAAGATACTTAATACAAAATAACACAGTGCAATGTTATAAAGATTTGTAGAGACAGTTGATACAGAGATTTCTCTACACAGGCCCCCAGCGTGTCTCTGTGGGTAAAGGGCACCAGAGTCACTGCCCAGGGGCAGAGGGGGGAATGAGGCACAAGTGCAGCTGGTGTCAATACATAAAGCAGCCACATGGGGGCAGTGCAAGTCCATCCTTCCCAGCTGGCATTTCCAGGGCACAGCCCCCCCACCCCTCGGCTGCTTGGGGGGCTGTGGAGTGACCCTGCCCCTCCCCTCCTCTCCCCTCCCTGCAGGCCAGTGGAAGCAGTGCTGCGATGAGCTCATGAAGATTGAGGTGCCGTCCCCACGGAAGCCCCCAGCCCTGCTGGCCAAGCAGGGCTCTCTGTACCATGAGATGGGTAAGGGGGAAGGGGCTTCCCAGGGTCCCTGTCCTGGGGATGGGCAGGGAGGGCCCAGTGTTGGTGGGCAGGCTGTCTCTGACATGGGGCCTGGGCACAGGGTCTGTGCACTGTCTGTCTGTCCTGGCTTCCTGTCTGCAGGGCCCTTGCCCGCTCTCTGCTAACCCAGCTGCTGGGGGGAGTGTGACCCCCCACTCGCTGCCCTTGTCTGACGCACACCCCTGGGTGTATGTTTCTGTAACCACTCCCCTTTCTCTCCTCTCCTGGCGCTGCCCTCCCTTCCCTTCTTCTGCCTCTCCCCCCCCCCCCGGGCTGCCCCCGGGCACCAGCTCTCCCTGGCCCTGCGGTGCCGCCCACGGCCTGCGAGGGGCTCCTGCTCCAGGATAACGCTGTCTCCGCTGAGATTCGGGCGCTTCTCTCCTCCTATTACAGTGACAGGTGACGTACGGGGCGGGGGGCGCATGGAGCTGGACTGGCACAGCCAGGCCCAGACTCCAGCAGGGCCCTTGCTCCAAGTGGCCGTTGTCTGCAGTGCCCCCTCCACAAACCCAGGACCAAACCGGCCCCCACGTGCCTGTCGCCTCAGGGACACCCCGTCTCCCCCTGGGGCAGTGACCAGACAGGGTCACATCTAGGGAGCAGGGCATGAGTGCTGCCGGAGGGCGAGGCCTCTGGGCTACTGCAGCTCCAGCATCTCCCAGCAGGGGGCACTGGGGGGGGGGGGAGTGGGGAGGAGCCCTGGCTGTAGGGGGAGCACCCAGCTATTGCAGCCCCAGCATCTCCCAGCAGGGGGTGCTCTGGGGGGTGGAGTGAGGCAGGAGTCCTGGCTGCGGGGAGAGCTCCCAGCTACTCCAGCAGGGGGTGCTGTAGAGGGGGGGAGTAGGGAGGAGCGCTGGCTGGGGGGGAACTCCTGGCTACCTCAGCCCCAGCAGGGGGTGCTGTGAGGGGGGAGGCGAGCAGGAGCACTGGCTGGGGGGGGAGCTCTCGGCTACCAAAACGCCAGTCTTTCCCAGCAGGGGGCGCTGGCTTAGGGGGGAGCTCTCCACTACTCCAGCCCAGGTCTCTCCCAGCAGGGGGTGCTGCAGGGAGTGGGGGCAGGTGTGAGCTGGTGGTTCTGGGGAGACGTTTATCCTGAGCCCCACCTCCTTGCCCCATAGCTATTGAGCCTGTGGACGACATTGAGGCCGTGACGGACATCCTGGCACGGCGGGTGACGGCCCTGGAGCTGCGGCCGGATCTTGGCTGCCCCCCATGGCTGTCGCTCTTTGAGGGGCCCCTGCTCAGCGCGTCCCACGCCAGCATCACTTCTGACACAGCCAGTGCCAGCCCCTCTCGCTCACGCCCGTCGTGGGGCCGGCCCCGCACGCTCTCCCTGGACGCCAGGCTCAGCACGCTGAAGGGGCGTGCTGGGAAGGGCCCCACCACCGCCCTGCGCCCGCTGGCCGGCCCCCCCCACTCCAGCTCCTCCAGCAGTGGCAGCACCACCCCCGAGTCAGAGCGCCAGGGCCGCTGCCCCACTCGCCCCACCCTGGATCCTCGCAGCTGTCTGCAGTCCCAGGTCTGAGCAGCAGGGGGTGCCCGGAGGCGGCGCCTGCACCCTGACCAGGACTGGAGGTGACGGGGAAGATGCCCCAGGCAGGGGCCCCCTCATGGCCCAGCCAGCCCCATGGACCCCTGCTCAGGCAGCAGCCTTGGCTGGGTCGCGGTGTCAGTTCTCCATCCTGAGCAGCAGCACCTCCCCACCCTGTCCTCCCGCTGAGCCCCCACCCCCGGGGACGTCGCTCTCGCAGGGCCAAGGGACCCCACCGGAGCATCCCTGGTGAGCTGCCTGGCATCTGCTGGGAAGGACTGTTAGGAACAACTGTCCCTGCCCCCAGCCTGGGGCACAGGGTCTGCTCGCTCCCCCGGCTGCGCTGAGCTCTGAGCCAAGGGCCTGCCCCACAGGTGCTGAACTCATCCCTCCCCCGGGAGCTGCCCCTGGCCCCAGACAGGGAGTGGGGCAGCCTGTGGGCTCTTGGGCCCGTGGTGTGGGGCGAGCAGCTGAGCTGTCCTCAGCCTGGCTTCAGAGCAAAGGCTGAACCCAGGGGGGGTTCGGGACAAAAAACTGGAATTATTTTGGCACAGGTGACACTGAAGGGGAGGGGGATGGGCCTGGGGATTCCCTAATTCCAGCTCTAACAGCTTCTCTTTGCTAACCAGCCCCTGGGGTTGGAATTGGCTCCATGCCCCCGCCCATGCAGCTGCAGCCCCCCCAAAACAGCCCCGCTCCCCTGCAGAGGTGTGCACAGCCCCTCCCCCATGGGGCTGTCTGTCTGGGGGAGGGAACTGAGACTGCAGCCGCCTCATTAATATGCATTAAAATGTATTTAATATTCCCAGTCTCTGATTTGGGGCAGGGGGGTGGAGTGGGGCAGGACTGGCCCTGCTGGGGTGACCAGATGTCCTGGTTTTACAGGGACAGTCCCGCTATTTGGGGCTTTGTGTTCTGTGGGCTCCTCTTCCCCACCACCCACCCCATCCCTGGTGGGGGCAGGTTGCTCTCTGGGCCCAGCTGGCCTCACCCACCTTGCAAGCTGGGGCTCTGCAGGCAGCTGTGATGTCACAAGCAGCCAGTGGCCCATGGGACCTGGAGTTGCTGGGAGCCCCCCACCCCCAGCCCAACCTGCCCTCCCTGGGTCCAGCTAGCTGGAGGAGGGAGGCAGCTCAGCTCCCCTCCATGGGGGAGCCCTGCCCTCTCCCCATCAAGCAGCTTGGGGGGGGTTGGGCCTCTCTCTGCTGTTGGGGTGGGGTGCCCCCTGCTCAGCACCCCATAGCCTCCAGCCAACCCCCTCACCTTTCCTGTGAAGCCAACCTGGGTACTGGGCCCCACATGCTTCACCCCCGGCCCACGCCCCCATCCCCCAGCCCTGGTGAGAATGAACACGGGGGGCTGCTTTGCGTGCAGCTGGGGGCGCAGGGGCGAGCGGTGTTCCCAGCAGGAGGGCTGGGCCGGGCCGGGCCATGCCCCCCCTGACCCCCTGTAACTTGCTGATGAGCTGGTCTGGCTCAATGGCCTTAGGCCCCATGGTGGGGATGAGTCAAGGCCCCATAGGCCACGTGAGGGGCAGAGAAGTCAGACCCACAGCCAGTTCCCACAGCTCCTTTATTTGGTCGTGGAGGCCACGGCCCAGGTTGCAGGGTAACATGGTGGGTCGGGGGCTCACCCAGCGAGCAGAGACTGAGGTGCTGGGGGTTCAGAGCGCAGGCACCCCCAGAATGGGGGGGGATTGCTGGTTCTTAGAAGGGCCCGTGGGGGGTGCAATCCGAGCAGCCCCTTGGCGCGTCGCAGTCATAAAGCCGAGCCCAAGCGGGCTCTGTGGGTGAGATGAGTGCTGGGGTCCAGCAGCCCCTGCTGTCTACGCAGTGTGGGGGGAGGGGCCCTCAACGGCCTCCCCCCCCTCCAGCGCCGCCCGCCTGGTGCCGCCTTGCAGAGATACCCAGGCTGTGTCCCCTGTGGAGAGAGAGGCAGCTCAGCCACAGGCGCCACTGCTGGGGAGTTGCCCCCGGCCCGGCCCTCCCTCCCCTGCTGCAGGGCATCCTGGCCAGGCTGCCCCATCCCCGCTCCCTGGGGGAGTCCTGAAGTGTGTGGGGGGGTACAGGGCAGAGGGGGAGACCGGAGCCGCGGTACCTGCTGGGGGATCCCACGCCACTTGCAGCTGGAGCTTGGCACCGCCGCTTAGGGTGCCCTGCAGGAAGAGAGGGGCACTGAGTGGAGGGCAGGGCAGGGCGCGGCGCTCCCACTGGCCCCCCATGGGGCAGATACTCTAGCCTCCAGGGCCTGTGCAGCTTGGCACAGCTGTCGGGGGGGGGGGCTGCAATGGGGGCACCTGCCCATGGGAGCCTGTGGAGGGAGCCTGAGCTGACGCCACATGGGACCTGCTCCTGACATGGGCCTCAATTGCAGCCAGTTCCCCCCTAGAGGGGAAAGGCCCCATTCTCCCCCGGAATACAGCCAGCCCCCAGCCCTGGGGCAGATTGGAGCCAGCACCCCCAAGAGGGGAAAGGCCCCGTTCCCCACCCCCTGATCCAGCCAGCCCCCTGCCCTGGGGCAGATCAGAGCCAGCGCCCCCTAGAGGGGAAAGGCCCTGTTCCCCACCCCCCTAACCAGCCAGCCCCTGCCCTGGGGCAGATTGGAGCCAGCGGCCCCTAGAGGGGAAAGGCCCCGTTCCCCAGCCCCCTAACCAGCCAGCCCCCTGCCCTGGGGCAGATTGGAGCCAGCACCCCCAAGAGGGGAAAGGCCCCGTTCCCCACCCCCCTAACCAGCCAGTCCCCTGCCCTGGGGCAGATCAGAACCAGCGCCCCCTAGAGGGGAAAGGCCCCATTCTCCCCCCTGATCCAGCCAGCCCCCTGCCCTGTGGCAGAGTGGAGTTGGCGCCTCCTGGGGGGGGGGAAGGCCCCATGTCTTGAACTTGCCAGCCCCTGACATTAAACGTTCTTTTAGGTTTTGGCTCTGTTACCTTCTCTCCTGGCTCCAGCTCCAGCTCCCTGAGCTCTGGCCACCTCCCGGCCTCCTGGCCTGCTATGCCGTTGTGTCCTGACTCCGGGAGGAGCTCAGCCAGGCTGGCCTCTGGCGCCAGGCAGTGCCCGTGGGAGGGCTCCGGCGGTGCCTCCCCACCTACGGGGAGACGGATGAGGGCTGAGTGCTTGGCACTCACTCTGCGGAGAGCTGCTGGGCTCCATCACTCTGTCAGCCTGGCTGATGGCAATACAGGAATCCTGCCGCCTCCCCCCAGAGCAGAACGCCCCCAAGTGACAGCCCGGCCAAGCAGCCTTGTGTGGCCCCCTCCCTGGGGGGGTTTGCTGTGGGGGGCCATGCCAGATGGGGGGGGACAGACCCACCAAAGGGTTTCATGCTGGGGGTTGTGCCGAGGGGGGGACAGACTCGCCGGGAGATTTCCTGCTGGAAGTTGTGCTGGGGGGTGGGGAGGGCAGACCCGCCGGCCCAGGTGACCCCCATGCTGGCTCAGCCCAGCAGTTCCCTGTGTGTGCAACAGCACCATTCTGCCCCGAACACCCACCTGCCATGGGGGCTGCAGCCGTGGAGGGGCCAGGATGCCAGGGCCACGGGGGCACGGACTGAGGCAGAGGTTCCAGGGAGCAGGACTCTGCGCTGGAGAGAACTGGGCAGCTTTGAGCAGGCTCCTCTCCGGCCAGTGATGGATTAGTGGGGTCAGCAAGGGGCCCAGTTGGCACATCTGGGAGACTGCCATGGGGCCCCTCAGTGGGCACCGGCTCTGCCAGCAGGGAGCCCTCAGCGGAGCCCTGGGGTGATATGGGAGGCATGCAAGGGGCATCCTCCATGGGCAGAAATGTAGCTGGGGGCTGGCTCAGAGACACTGGGGAAGGGGGGGTGGCAGGGGGTAGAGAATGAAGAAGTGGAGACCCAGCTCTGGGAGGGGTAGCAGGGGGCAGGGGGCTGGCAGGGGGTGAAGACCCAGCTCTGGGAGGGGGTGGGGGGCTGGCAGGGGCTGGAGACCTGGCTCTGGGAAGGGGGGCAGGGAGTGGAGACCCAGGTTCAGCCAGGCTGATGGGAGGCAGAGTCATGGTTCCATCTGGGCTGGTGTGGAACGAATCTTTGGTCCTGGGCTGAATAGCTGGGAGTAGGGGCCCTGTCCTGCGTGGGCTGGTGAGGGGCAGGGGTTGGGCCCCATGCAGGCTGGTGGGGGGCAGGGGCCCTGTCCCAGGCAGGCTGGTGGGGGGCAGGGGTTGGGCCCTGGGCAGGCTGATGGGGGACAGGGGCACTGTCCCGCGTGGGCTGGTGGGGGGCAGGGGTTGGGCGCCGGGTGGGCTGGTGGGGGGCAGGGGCTCTGTCCCTTGCAGGCTGGTGGGGGACAGGGGTTGGGCCCCGGGCAGGCTGGTGGGGGACAGGGGCCCTGTCCCACGTGGGCTGGTGGGGGGCAGGGGTTGGGCCCCCCGCGGGCTGGTGGGGGGCAGGGGTGTGGGTCTGCGTGGACTGGCAGGAGGAGCAGCCCTGCTGGAGCTGGATTCAGTGGGGCGAGGGCTGGAGGGGGCCGGGAGGAAGTCACCCGGTGAAGTGGGGGGCTCTGGCCGGCGGAAGATGTAGGCAGACTCCGTCAGGCTGCGCTGGTAGCGCAGGTAGGGCCTGTGGGGTGCTCCTGGGGGCAAAGCACAGAGGAGACTGTCAGTAGCTGCTTCCACTGCCCCTCCCGGACCATCACCCATCACTGCCATGCAGCCACCTCTGGGTGCAACACGGCAGCTGCTTAACCCATAGGCCCCTAAGAGCTCCCTCATGCCCCCAGCAAATGGCAGGCTCGGTTTGCAGGCGGCAGCACCAGCCTGATCCGAGGGCTCCCAGCCAAGCAGCATTTTGGGACAGGAAACGAAGCCGAATCCCGCGCCGGGGGCTGAGACACTCACCTGGCCTGACACCCAGGGGCGAGGGGGGCGACTGGGCACCCGAAGTGGAGCTGGAGTGTTCCCGCTGCCTGAAGAAGTCCCGGGGATTCTGAGAGCGCTGGGAGACCAGCGTGGCTGCCTCCTGCAATGCACAGAGAGTGAGGGGGGCCCCAAGGGTCCAGGCAGGGGGCTCTGCATCCCAACCTGAGGGGGGAGGATGTTAGTGTCGGCCTGGTCCAGCAGGGGGCGTCCTGGCCAGGTGGTGGGGCAGGAGCCTAGGATGAGCCTGGCCCAGCAGGGGGCGTCCTGGCAGGGTGGGAGGCAGGAGGCTAGGACGGGCCTGGGCCAGCAGGGGGCATCCTGGCCAGGTGGGGGGGCAGGAGGCTAGGACGGACCTGGCCCAGCAGGGGGTGCTCTCTCTAGGCTCCCACCACTTACCACGGCCTTCTCAATGGACTCGCTGCGCCGGAACCGGTCCCGCATGGCCTCCTCGTGCTCCCGCTGCTGCTGCTCCTGGGACGGGATGAAGCAGAGACCCTCAGAGAGCTGGGGCGCCAGCTGTGGGGGCAGCTCGAGGGAGATGGGCCCTCATGTCCTCTGCCTGCTGTCTGCCTTGGTTCATGCTTCTTCCTGGAGCCGGCTCCCCTGCCCTGCCGGCTCCCAGCCGCAAGACGTCCTGTGCCACCTCCTGCGCCTCCATACTCAGCCTGTGCCCACCCCGGCTCCGGCGCTGACCCCAGCCCCTCTCAGCATCTGCCTGGAAGCCCCCAGCCCTTCCCTGGAGGAGGCTCCCCCGCTGGCCCCAGCCCAGTGCTGGCTGCTGGCTCCCTGACGTAGGGGCAGGGCAGGCGCTGCTTCCACTCACCCATCGGGCTTTCTCCTTCCTCCACTCCTCAGCCTCCAGCCGTGCCTGCTCCTTCCTGCAGAGAGAGCCAGGGAGGCAGGGCAGGGGCCCCGGGTCAGCCTAGGAGCGCGAGAGCCCTGACTGGGCCCGGCTCGGCCCAGGTGCAGGGCTCCCAGGCCGGTCTGCGGATGGGGCAAGGGCGCCAGGCCTGGCAGCCCTGTGGGACAGGCTGGGGGACTCACCTTTGCTCCTCGATCAGCCTCTCCTTCTCCTTGAACTTGCGCTCTCGCTCAGCAGCCTCTCTCTTCTCCTCCTCCATGCGCTCGCGTTCCCAGCGCTTGCGCTCCTCCAGCAGCCGCCGGCGCTCCTCCTCCTTCCGCTGCTCCTCTTCCCTCTGGGTACAGCACAGGGCGCTGAGCTCCAGGGGACCCCAAACAGCCTCCAGCACCGGGGGCAGGAACCCATCCCTGAAGCCAGGTGCAGAGCTCCCACCTGGCCCAGCCCCCCACCCCACCTCCACGTCTCCAACCAGCCCTGCTCCCAAAGCAGGGGCCCAAGGCATCTCCCCAAGGGCAGTACTGCAGGGACACACCAGTGGTCCGTGAAAAGCAAAGTTTGAGAACCACTGGACCACTCATTCAGCATTCCCGCCCCTCCTCATTAAACCTCCCTTGGCTGCTCCAGGGGCGCTGTGGGGAGCAGGGCAGGAGCCCTGGCTGTGTGGGGAGCTCCGGGCTAGTCCAGCCCCGGCCTCTCCCAGCAGGGGGCGCTGTGGGGAATGGGGCAGGAGCCCTTCCTGGGGGGGCAGTTCCCAGCTACAGAGGCATGGGGCAGGGCCTGGGGTAGGGCTCACGCCCCTGAGCAGGGGTCTCTTGGGACTGCGCTGTCTGCTTACCTCGGCCTGTGCCCAGAACGAATCCCGTTTGGTCCTGCGGATCTCCAGGGCAGGGTTCGTTTTCCTGTAGTTGGTGCCCTGCAGGGAGAGGCAGAAATGGGTCCAAGGAGGGCTCAGAGCAGCCCCCTCCCCGGGACATCTCCATCCCTGTGCTGGGTCATGGCAGCTCAGCGAGGGGGAGGGTCCCAGGGCCCTGCAGGCAGCGTCACCCCCACCCGTTGCCCCAGCTGGGCTCCCGTCTGCGCCCGGTGCAGCACATGCCAGCCTGGCCCATCTGCAGGGAAACCCCAACAGCTCCTCCTCCCACAGCATCAGTCTGTCTGGCCCCAATCCCTGCACTTCCCCTATCCCCTGCCAGCCCCACTGCCCCCCCCACTCACCACCAGTTCCTCTGAGCTGCTGGCTGGTGCTCGCCTGGAGGCGCTGCCCCCTGCTGGCGCGAGCCGGGACAGCACGCGGTGCAGCCCCTCCTGCGTCACATCATTGGGGCAGCGGGCGCCCAGCACCAGGCTGGCCTCCTGCACAGGGGAGGGGAGGACAGCGTCAGCCTCTGCTCGCCCCAGGCCTGGGACACGGGGAGTGCCCCCCAGGGAACCCAGCACACGGCCTGGGAAGTGGGGAAGCAGCTCTCCTGGCGCAGGCCCTGGATGCAGCCTGTTCCATGCCCAGCTCCGGCCCGTGCCCCCTATTGGGGGCAGAACACTGGCTGGCTGGTTTGCAGCCTGGCTCTGGCAGATTCCTGCTCAGCCCCCCAGCCCTGGCTCCACTCCCGGTTATTTATACGTTCTTTGGCTCCAGATAGTTGAGCCGTTTCCCCTGGGCGAGGCCATGCAGGGGGCTGGATGCCCAGGCTGGGGGAGGACGGGACAGATAGGGCCACTCACCGGGGCCTGCTTCTGGCCTTGGGGGGAGGGAAGTACCTGTGCACCGAGCTAAGGCTCCAGCACTGGGAACGGGACAGACCCAAACAACAGACAGGCCGAGGAGGGGTTGAAGAGGGACCCCGGCTGCTCCCCCACCCCCTTCCTGCCTGGGGAAAGCCAGTGCAAGCCCCCCAGCTCCAGGGCCAGGAGGAACCGCAGCTGAGGCTGGGAACGGCAGAGCCTGAGTTGGCAGCACCAGGAATGTGCTGACCAAAGCGTCCAAAGGCCAGGGGCTGCCCAGGGTAGGGGTCTGAGCTGGCGGGGGGGAGCTGGGGGAGGGCCAGGGAGTGAGTCTGAGGGAAATGAAGCCAAACACCAGGGATGTGGCAGGGGCTGGCGGGGGGGGGGGGGGCAGTGAGACAAACACGCCCTGGAGCTGCTGGACACACCGCACCTCCACAGTGCCCCCTACTGGGAGAGGCCAGAGCTGGAGTGGCCAGGAGCCCCCTCCCCACAGCCAGTGCTCCTGCCCCACCCCCACAGTGCCCCCTACTGGGAGAGGCCAGAGCTGGAGAGACCAGCAGCCCCCTCCCCACAGCCAGTGCTCCTGCCCCACCCTCCACAGTGCCCCCTACTGGGAGAGGCCAGAGCTGGAGTGGCCAGGAGCCCCCTCCCCACAGCCAGTGCTCCTGCCCCACCCCCACAGTGCCCCCTACTGGAAGAGGCCAGAGCTGGAGAGGCCAGCAGCCCCCCTCCCCCCCGAGCCAGCGCTCCTGCCCTGCGCCCACAGCGCCCCCTTTGCTATGTCTCTGTGACCCCTCTCTCTCATGCACCTGTCTCCGTGCCCAACGTTCCCTGGGGTGCCCCCGCCGGGCAGGAACTCACCTTGAAGAAGGCCTTGATGGCAGGCAGATGCCCCGCACAGGTCTGTCTGTGGGACTCCGGCACCTGCTCCCCCACCTGGGCACCAAGCAGACATTGGCTCAGCCAGGCAGCCAGTGCCAGTGCAGGGCCGCACACCGAGCCAGCTCACTCCACCCCCTGCGCCTCCGCAGCTGGCTGCCGTGCGCTCCCCCTGCAGCCCCTGGAGAAGGGCCCCCCCAGGAGAGACCCGGCTCCCCCTCCTCCCTGTGGGTACAGAATGTCACTGAGTTTGGCAGGCCGTCCCTGCATTCAGTGCCAGGGCTGGGGCTCCCCTCAGAGTCCACTCCCCTGCGGGGCATTGGCTGTTCCCTTCCTCAGTTTCCCTCCATTCCCCTAAGTTGGCCAAGTGCCCACTTTCCCCTCATCCCCCTGATCTCCCTCAGACACCTTACAGACCCGCACACCCCCTTAATCCAGCCCCCAGCTGACTCCTGCAGTGTGCAGTTGTCTTCAGGAGTGCTGCCCGGAGATGGAGAGCGCAGGGTCTGTCTGGGCCAAGAGGGACACCCCCTGCTCCAGATGGCAGGGCCCTGCTGCCCAGAACCACAGACCCTGGGACGGTATCGATTCGCTGGGGGGCTCCCCCAGGCAGCAGATTCGCCACCTGCTCTGCTCACACAGCCTCAGGGCTGGGTGTGTGTGTGGGGACCTGGCAGCTGGCCCCAATGATCCAGAGCTCTTGGAACTGGGGAGTCAGATGTCGGGGGCAAGAAAGCACCCCGATGTGCTGAGAGGCCAAAGCTGGAGCGGGTGGGAGTGTCCCCCACAGCCAGGGCTCCTGCCCCACTCCCCACAATGCCCGCTACTGGGAGAGGCCAGGGCTGAAGTAGTGGAAGTGGGGGTGCTCAGTGCCTGCTGCCCCCAGCCCCCCACAGCTGGCCCTCCCGGGGGGCTGCGACTGTGTGCGCAGAGTGGAGAATGGCCTACGCCTTGGGCAGGGGCCATGTCAGGAACTCAAGTGCAGCCTGTGCCAGGGCACGTGGGGCACACGCAGCTCCCTGCGGCTGGGGTGGCACACGCGGGAGGTGGGGCTGCACACACCCATAGGCCTGCAGCGGGGGTACATAGCCCACACAACCCCAGCACCACCCCGTCAGATGCCAAGGAGCTGGGAGACACAAGGAGCTACTTAGGGCCCCATATGTGACCCCCCCTGCCGCCCCGGAACCTCTCCTGCTACCCGCCCATCCACTGAGTCTCCCCACACTGCGCCCCCCTCGCCCCGCCCCAGTGAGCGGGAATGAGAAGCAGTTGTGGCTGCTGGGTCCTGCCAGCAAGTGAGTCAGCGGGTGGGGAAGCCCCGCGGCACTTGGTGAGGAGCCTGGGACTGGGCCGCTGCAGCCATCTGTGATCCTCAGACAGGCACCAGCCCCCCAAGCAACCCCCCAAGCAGGGACCCAGCCCCCCAACTGGCTCTAGAACCCTCAACCAGGGCCGCAGCCCCGCAAACAGGGATCCTGCTCCCCAACCAGCCCCAGAACCCCCAACCAGGGACCCAGCCCCATAACTTGCCCCAGCCCCCACAACCAGCAACCCAGAAAAATTCAGATGGGTGCTCATTGCTGCAGGCATTAAGGGCGCTATAAGCACCCCCAGTAAGTCTGGCCCCCGGCAGAGGGCAAAGGGACCCCCTCCCCAGCTGGGGCTGGGACCCGCCATGTCCCCCACCCCCCCGCGACTCTCACCCAGTTGATGAGGATGATGCGGGGCTGCCCGGAGCTGGGGTCCTGGACACGGCAGAGGCCGTACATGACGCTGTTACTGGAGAACTTCCCGGACAGCTCGTCTATCCCGCCGGCTGCAATAAGACGGGGCGGGGGTGTCAGCAGGCCCCAGCCCCCCACAGTGCTCCAGGAGGCACTGGGGCAGACCCCCACCGCTTGCTGCCCCCACTTCCTGTGTGGGGGAGGGGCATTGGGGCAACTTCCCTATGCATCCTTATTATACCGCCCCCACCGTCCCCCGGGGCAGCTCCCTTAGCCAGCTCCATGGAGAGAGGCCAGGGAGGTGGGAGAGATCAGGAAACGGCAGCTGGATTAGCGGCAGAGAAGTGCTGGGGGTGCTGTGCTGCAGGGAGCGGGTCATGGATCAGCAGGGGGCGCTCTCCCCCGGCAGGGAGGGCTGGCCCCAGGGGGGCAGTAGGCCACAGGGAGCAGGGCAGAGGGGCAGCAGGGGGGCTCTCCCCTGGCAGGCAGGGCTGTGATAGGGGGCGCTGGGCTGCAGGGGGCAGAGGGCAGCAGGGGGCGCTCTCCCCTGGCAGGCAGGGCTGTGATAGGGGCGGCTGGCTGCAGGGGAGAGGCAGCAGGGCGCTCTCCCCGCAGGCATGGGCTGTGATACGGGGGCGCTGGGCTGCAGGGGGCAGAGGGCAGCAGGGGCGCTGCTCCCTGGCAGTCAGGGCTGGCCCGGCACTGGCCGCAGGGAGCAGGGCAGGGGCGGCCAGTGGGGGCTCTCCCCGGCAGTCGGTGCGCATCAAGGGGTGCTGGGCCGCAGGGAAGAGGCAGGGGCAGCAGGGGGGCTCTCCCTGGCAGTCGGTGCTGCACTAGGGGGCGCTGGGCAGCAGGGAGTGGGTGGGGGCTCTTCCTGGCAGTCAGGGCTGGCCCCATTTGGCCCCAGGGGGCGCTGGGCCGAATGAGCTGTGACAGCGAGGCCGAGTTCTGTGATTATTGACGAACTTCTCCTGCATCTGGGTGCGGCCTGGCGGGGGCGCTGGCAGGGCTCTCTACCCTCCGGCACTCCCAGGACACTAACATGCTGTCAGCGGGCGTTACAGAGCTGCCAGACTGCTCCCCAGCTGTGGATTCCTGCGGGGCAGTCAGTTAGGAGAGGGGCTGTGGATCCAGTGCCGGCACCTCTTACCTCCTGAGTCCAGGAGCTTCAGCTCATTGTGCTTCCATATGCAAAGATGGCCCTGGAGTGGGGCAGAAGGGGGGGTCAGATGGGGGGGCGGATATTGGGGCAACCAATCTTCTCCACCACCAACCCCAGCTCAAGCACTCTGTTCCCCAGCCAGCAACCCCTCCATGGGCACAGCCCACTATACTGACAGCCCGAGCCCTGAAGTTGGATCGGAGTCTGGCAGATAAGAGACAGTCCAGACCTCCAGAGACTGTTGACCCAGGCATGTGACAGGCTCCCTGTAGGGCAAATCTGCAGAAAGGACTAAGGTTACAGTGGACGAGAAGCTGGATGAGAGTCAACAATGTGCCCTTGTTGCCAAGAAGGCTAATGACATTTGGGCTGTATAAGTAGGGGCATTGCCAGCAGATGGAGGGATGTGATCACTCCCCTCTATTCGACATTTGGTGAGGCTCATCTGGAGTATTGGTCCAGTTTGGGGCCACACACTACAAGAAGGATGTGGAAAATTGGAAAGAGTCTAGCGGAGGCAACAAAATTAGGGGGTGGAGCCATACTTATGAGGAGAAGCTGAGGGAATGGGATTGTTTAGTTCTGCAGAGAGAAGAATGAGGGGGATTTTGATAGCTGCTTTCAACTACCTGAAAGAGGGTCCAAAGAGGATGGATCTAGACTGTTCTCAGTGGTACCAATATATAGAACAAGGAGTAATGGTCTCAAGTTTCAGTAGTGGGGGGGGGTTTAGGTTGGATATTAGAAAACTTTTCACTAGGAGGGGGAAGCACTTGGAATGGGTTCCCTAGGGGGTGCTGGAATCTCTCCTTCCTTAGAGGTTTTTAAGGTCAGCTTGACAAAGCCCTGGCTGGGATGATTTAGTTGGGGTTGGTGCTGCTTTGAGCAGGGCGTTGGATAGATGCCTCCTGAGGTCCTTCAACCCAGATATTCTGTGATTCTATGATCTAAGGCCGCTCCTTTAGCTTCCCATGCCTAAGGGCCCTGCTTCAGCTGGTAACCCCACATCACCTAGTCCAGCTCTGCCTAATAGAAGCTGCATGGGGCGTCTGCATAACACAGCCAGGGATCTGACACAGCGGCACAGCGCCAGCGCCCTGCACATTTAGTGCAATACAGAGTACAAAGGGGCTCAGGCAGGGCAACATCCCCCCCATGCTCCTGTCAGGCTCTGGGCATCATCCATCTCCTCCGTCCTCCACCATAGCCACCCTGCCTCGCTCCCTGCATTCCCCCGCATGCTGCAGCTGTCCTTTAGCCCAGCGGAGGTGGGGGGGCCTGCTGTTGGTTACCCGCGTCGTCACTGCACTGCAGAGGCAGAGCCCTCCTGACGCTCAGTGCCAGCCCTCCCCTTGCACAGGCTGTCATCTCCAGCTGCTGGGGTCAAACTGCAAAGGTCTCCTGTCCCCCGCCCCAGCTCTCTGGCCCAGCTCTGTGCCCAGCATGGCCCAGAGGAAGTGGCTTTCCTGCAGAAGTCAGGCTTTGAGACGCTGAGATAGGAAAGAGCTGTGAGGGTGGGGGGCAGGACCCACTCTGGCCCAAACTACTCCGGAGCCAGGGCAGCAGGGTCCTCTCCTACCCTGGTGACTTTGGCCCAGAGCAGGGGCAGTGCCATGAGAGCCGAGGACAGGAGAGCACCAGCCCTGCCCCAAAACACTCACCTCCTAGTCCCCAGCTCCAGCTGCTCTGCCCTTGGCCAGAGAGCCCCAGGTCACTCTGCAGGCCCGGCCTCTCCTATGCTCAGCCCCTCCACACCAACACCCTCCCCCCCGCCTCTCCTCTGGTCAGCCCTCCCCATCCCAGCCCCTTCCCCTCCTGCCTCTCCGGTCAGCCCCTCCCCCATCCCAGCCCCTCCCCCTACGCCTCTCCTACGGGTCAGGCCCTCCCTCGTTCCTGTCAGATCCTCTCCCCTCCTCTCTCCAGCCTATCCCGGTCCCCCATCGTCCCAGTCTCCTCCCTCGCACCTCTCCTATGCTCAGCCCCTCCCCACACAAGCCCCTCCCTCCCGCTCTTCCGGTCAGCCCCTCCCCCATCCCAGCCCCCCACTCGCCTCTCCTCACGGTCAGGCCTCCCCCGTTCCTGTCAATCTCTCTCCCTCCCACCTCTCCTCCAGTCAGCCCCCTCCCATTCCGGCCTCTCCCCCAGTCAGTCCCTCCCCCTCACCCTCTCCTATGCTCAGCCCCTCCCCCATCCCAGTCAGCCCTTCCCCCATCCCGGCCTCTCCTCCCCCATCCCTCTGCCCCACTTACCCCAGCCCTTCTCCAGCCAGCCCCTCTCCCCTCCCTCTGCCCCAGCCCCTTCCTGGCTCAGTGCGTGGGAGTGCAGCCAGCAGCATCCGCTCCAGAACAAGGGGGCTACGGGATACGGCACAATGGCAGGAGGACCTGTGGCAAGAGCACCCCCCACTCCGGGCCCCATGCCTGGCTCAGCGCAAAGGGGTGCACATGACCCATGAACAGCCCCCAGTGGGCAGCACTCCCACACTGATTCCCCACCCCATCTCCCTGCTGACAGCCAGGGATCCTGCCCTGCCCCCCCCCAGTGCCCCCTGCCGGGAGAGGCTGCTACTAGGGTGAGCCCTCCCATACCCAGCACTCCTGCCCCGCTCCACCAGCGCCCCCTGCTGGGAGAGGCCAGGCTGGAATAGCTAGGAGCGCCCCCCCATACCCAGCATTCCTGCCCCGCTCCACCAGCGTCCCCTGCTGGGAGAAACTGCTACTGGGGTAGCTGTGAGTGCCCCCCCCATACCCAGCACTCCTGCCCCATTCCCCCAGCGCCCCCTGCTGGGAGAAGCTGCTACTGGGGTAGCTGTGAGTGCCCCCCCCCATACCCAGCACTCCTGCCCCATTCCCCCAGCGCCCCCTGCTGGGAGAGGCTGGGCTGGAGCAGCCAGGAGCTCCCCCCCCAGCTCTCCGGCCCTGTTCCCTCCAATGCTGCCATTCCAAGACACGACATATTCAGTTAATTTGCTCAGCTTCCGCTGCGGTGCATCTGAAGGGATCCTGAGGCCCAGCAAGGGGGGGAGTCCTGGGGGGAGTAACACACAGAAGCTGCCCTAGAGGCCAGTCCCCCTGTGCTGGGACCCATCACGGCCCTTTCGGTTTCACTTGACCAAGCCAGCCGGACTGGGGCAGGAGCCTGTGAGGGGCCTGGAGCCCGGCTGGGGTGCTAGAACAGAGAGAAGCTGGCTCGAATCCCTCTCTCTAGGGAGGCTGTCTCCCCAAGCCTTCCCCAACCCGCCTGTGCTTCCCCCAGCTCCCTTTGTCTCTGCGCGGCTCCAATTACCCATACATGTGACAACACACTCCGCTCCGAGCACACGCAGCTGCGGAGCTCCGGGAACACACATGTGGCTCTGCATGTTCACTTGAACACAGGCAGGCCTGGCACGCCAGACTTACAGGGGTAGGATCCTGCTCTGGTATAAATCTGGAGCTGCTCTGGCTTCCCACAGCATGGCTGGGCCACGCACTGGGCATGGCTTTCACTGACACAGGCGCCTTGGTGCCCGGACGGGGCACGGGATATGGGTGCCAGCCTCCAGGGGAGGGTGTTGTTGCACTGACAGTAAAAATGCCCTGGTGCCAGGGTGCAGGTGGTGTCCCGCAGATCTAGCGGCGTTCAGGCAAACAGGCCTGAGCAGGAGCTGCTCCTGCCCTCGGGCAGACACGCCAGCTTCCTGGGAGCTGGCCAGAGTCAGGGTGAGGGGCAGAGTGCCTGGGGGGGGGGCAGGGGCAGGGAAGATAAGGTGATGAGGGCTCAGACACTTCCCCTCCCCCCCCCCCGGCTCCTGCCTGCCGCTTCCCCTTGCATTCCCACCTGGCTCGCACCCAGCGTCCCCACAGGGCGACGTCACCATTCAGTTGCGCCCAAAGAGAAACAGCCCAAGCCACAGAGCTGCATGTGGTTTCTGGAGGAAGCCCTGTTCCCGTCCCAGCACAGTGGGGAGGGAGGAGGGGCGCTGGGGACAGAGACTGGAGGGAGCCTGTCCTGCAGAGCCAAGCCTGGGCCCAGCGTCAAAGGGCAAACCTGTGGGCTTGGGTGCTTTCCTGCTGCCTTGTGCCGGGGACAGAGAGCCTGGCCTGCCAAGTATCCCATGAAGTGGGCTGGAGCCCATGAAAGTTTATGCTCAAATAAATGTGTTAGTTTCTAAGGTGTCACAAGTCCTCCTGTTCTTTTGGCGGCTACAGGCTAACATGGCTGCTACTCTGAAACCTGGTGTGGGAGGGCGAGTTAATGGGGGGGCTTCCTTCCTGGAGAGCATGGGGGCGCCAGAACGGCTGCTTGCCCCTAACGTCTATTTCACTCCAATGCACTCGTTGGAGGCCAGGGCCTTAGCCCCAGAGCTGCCGGCTGCGAGGGAGCGAGATTGGGCACCATGCTTCAGGGCAGAAAACAGAGCATCACAACCCCCCACACACTGGGTTGAACGCCCCATACATGCCCCAGCTCCTCCTCCAGGCAGAGACCACATCTCCACGGGGCGCGTCCCTGTGCCACTGCGGGACCAGAGGGGGCACCCCAGGGCAGTGCGATGGCCCCAGAGTCCTGGCTCAATACTCACCCAGATAACTCGCTCAGCTCCCCTGAATCCCTCTGCTGGGACGCACCCACGGTCCCTGCCCTGTGGCGCTACTGTGCACTTTGGGATCCTGCTGGGACAGGCCGGGGCTGGAGGAGCCAGGAGCCTCCCCCAGCCAGCGTTCCTGCCCGACCCCCCCACAGCACCCCCTGCTGGGAGAGGCCTGGGGTGGAGTAGCTGGGAACTCCCCCCCTCAGCCAGTGCTCCTGCCCCACCCTCCCCAGCGCCCCCTGCTGGGAGGTGACAGAATTGTTGCTGTAGGAGGTCCATTCTCCTGTCCCTGTGGCCTTCCCCAGAGCCACTCCCTGGATTAGCAGAGCTCAGCAGCCCAGCTCCTGTCCTGTGAGTGCTGTGAACTCCTCTGGGTTAAGCAGCTTGGAAAACAAGTCCAAAATCCACGGTCATTTCATAACCAGGGTTCTCCAGTCTTTCCCTCCTCCCACTCACTAGCCCCCCCAAAACCCCAGCCGGCCACTCCGCAGAACTGCAACCTCGACATTTTCCGCTTGCAGAAATCCCACTGTCCTGGGGGAGGGGAAATCAGTGCTCCCACCATGGTGGGGGGGTGACTCCCTGTGGGAGGGCAGAGGCAGCTGGGAGGGGCGGGTTAAAGGCAGCCCAGCCTGGCAGCGCCTTGCTAGAGGTGCGGGTTCAAACAGGAATTGTTCACTGGCAGTGAGACTGCTTTCCCCAAATACCCTGTGGTCCAACGAGCTTTCGAACAGTGGGGGCTGGGAAGAAGGACTCCTGGGTTCTGTTCCCAGCTCTGTGGGGAGAGTGGAGTCCAGCGGTGGCGGGGATTGAGAGGCAGGACACCTGGGTTCTGGCTCTGACACTAACTTGCTGTGTGACCTTGGGGAAGGCACTTGCCTGCTCAGTGCCTCAGTTTCCCCAGCTCCTGCTCCCTGTCGCGTGGGAGCAGCGCACAGAATGCAGGCCCAGCGGCTCTGTGACTTCCTGGAGAAGGGCCAGGACCTCACAGGCCTGGGCACAGGGCAGCGCCAGTGACACCAGCTTTGCCTTGAGGTTCCCGGTCTCACAACCCCACCAAAGGAGAGGGGGGGGGCACCGCGGAGTTCAGCGAGGAGCAAAGGGCTCCAGGAAAGTGTTTTGTCTCCGAAAACTCATCACACACCCGCCCTACTGCCCCCCCGCAGTGCCTCACCCCCCCTTCGCCCTGCCCTAAGTGCCCCACCCCTTCTCTGCCACTGTACAGCCCCCCCAACCCACTGCCCCCCCGCACAGCGCCCCAACCCTACTTCTCTGCCACTGTACAGCCCCACCGTCCCCACTGCCCCTCCGCGACAGCATCCACACCCCCATCCCCCCCAACATGGCCCCGCGCTCCCCTTCTCTGCCACTGTACAGCCCCCCGCCCCACTGCCCCCGCACAGCCCACCCGCCCCCGCGGCGCCCCGGCCGCGCTCACCAGTCGGCGAGACGCGCCGGCTGCCGATGTCCTCTGGCGGCCAGCACGCCAGGCGTGCGTGTCAGGTCCGCCGGCTCATGGCTCAGCCCCGCGCCCCGCTCCCGCTATGCGGCCCGGGCAGCTCCTGCCGAGGGAGCCCCGCCGGGCCCCGCCTTGCCCGGCTCCCGGCTCCAGCCCGCCGGAGGGGAGGGCCCGGGGGCCCAGCCCAGCTCGGAGGAGAGGGAGGGAGAAAAGGCCGGGCTGGGCTCGGGCGCGGAGCGGCGCCCCCGGGGCGGGCGCGGAACAGCCCGTTGGGCAGCCCTTAGGGCCCCACAGCCATGACCGGGCAGCACAAGCCCGCCGGGGGAGGCCGGAGCCTGAGCTGAGCCAGGGCTGGGCGCCATGGACTCCTGGTTCTCTCCTGGCTCTTGGGAGGGAGTGGGCTCGTGGTTTGAGCAGGGGGGCTGGGAGCCAGACTCCGGTTCTCCTGGCTCTGGGAGGGAGTGGGTCTAGTGGTTAGATCATGGGCGGCTGGCACCAGGACTCCTGTGTGTCTAATCCCACAGTTCTGGGTAGGGAAGTGGGGGCTAGTGGTTAGAGCGGGGGGGGGGTTGAGCA